>NC_092419.1:25703719-25813719 GCF_040894005.1 Engystomops pustulosus
GTATATATCAGTGTGTATACAGTGTAGTGTGTATATATATTAGTGTGTATACAGTGTAGTGTGTATATATATTAGTGTGTATACAGTGTAGTGTGTATATATATCAGTGTGTATACAGTGTAGTGTGTATATATATATTAGTGTGTATATAGAGTGGTGTGTATACAGTGTAGTGTATATATATTAGTGTGTATATAGTGTAGTGTGTATATATATTAGTGTGTATACAGTGTAGTGTGTATATATATCAGTTTGTATACAGTGTTGTGTGTATATATATTAGTGTGTATACAGTGTAGTGTGTATATATATCAGTGTGTATACAGTGTAGTGTGTATATATATCAGTGTGTATACAGTGTAGTGTGTATATATATCAGTGTGTATACAGTGTAGTGTATATATATTAGTGTGTTTACAGTGTAGTGTGTATACAGTGTAGTGTGTATATATATTAGTGTGTATACAGTGTAGTGTGTATATATATCAGTGTGTATACAGTGTAGTGTATATATATATATATTAGTGTGTATACAGTGTAGTGTGTATATATATCAGTGTGTATACAGTGTAGTGTGTATATATATCAGTGTGTATACAGTGTAGTGTGTATATATATATATATATTAGTGTGTATACAGTGTGGTGTGTATACAGCGTAGTGTATATATATTAGTGTGTATATAGTGTAGTGTGTATATATATTAGTGTGTATACCGTGTAGTGTGTATATATATCAGTGTGTATACAGTGTAGTGTGTATATATATTAGTGTGTATACAGTGTAGTGTGTATATATATCAGTGTTTATACAGTGTAGTGTGTATATATATCAGTGTGTATACAGTGTAGTGTCTGTATATATATTAGTGTGTATACAGTGTAGTGTGTATATATATCAGTGTGTATACAGTGTAGTGTGTATATATATTAGTGTGTATACAGTGTAGTGTCTGTATATATATTAGTGTGTATACAGTGTAGTGTGTATATATATTAGTGTGTATACAGTGTAGTGTGTATATATATTAGTGTGTATACAGTGTAGTGTGTATATATATTAGTGTGTATACAGTGTAGTATATATATCAGTGTGTATACAGTGTAGTGTGTATATATATTAGTGTGTATACAGTGTAGTATATATATCAGTGTGTATACAGTGTATTGTGTATATATATTAGTGTGTATACAGTGTAGTGTGTATATATATTAGTGTGTATACAGTGTAGTGTGTATATATATCAGTGTGTATACAGTGTAGTGTGTATATATATTAGTGTGTATACAGTGTAGTGTGTATATATATCAGTGTGTATACAGTGTAGTGTGTATATATATTAGTGTGTATACAGTGTAGTGTGTATATATATCAGTGTGTATACAGTGTAGTGTGTATATATATTAGTGTGTATACAGTGTAGTGTGTATATATATCAGTGTGTATACAGTGTAGTGTGTATATATATTAGTGTGTATACAGTGTAGTGTGTATATATATTAGTGTGTATACAGTGTAGTGTGTATATATATTAGTGTGTATACAGTGTAGTGTGTATACAGTGTAGTGTGTGTATATATATTAGTGTGTATACAGTGTAGTGTGTATATATATATATATCAGTGTGTATACAGTGTAGTGTGTATATATATCAGTGTGTATACAGTGTAGTGTGTATATATATCAGTGTGTATACAGTGTAGTGTGTATATATATATTAGTGTGTATACAGTGTAGTGTGTATATATATTAGTGTGTATACAGTGTAGTGTGTATATATATTAGTGTGTATACAGTGTAGTGTATATATATATTAGTGTGTATACAGTGTAGTGTGTATATATATATGAGAGTGTGTATACAGTGTAGTGTATATATATTAGTGTGTATACAGTGTAGTGTGTATGACCTCTGGCATCAACAAGGCATTTCCGCCCACAGAACTGCCGCTCACTGGATGTTTTTTCTTTTTCGGACCATTCTCTGTAAACCCTAAAGATGGTTGTGCATGAAAACCCCAGTAGATCAGCAGTTTCTGAAATACTCAGACCAGCCCTTCTGGCACCAACAACCATGCCACGTTCAAAGGCCTCAAATCACCTTTCTTCCCCATACTGATGCTCGGTTTGAACTGCAGGAGATTGTCTTGACCATGTCTACATGCCTAAATGCACTGAGTTGCCGCCATGTGATTGGCCGATTAGAAATTAAGTGTTAACGAGCAGTTGGACAGGTGTACCTAATAAAGTGGCCGGTGAGTGTATATTAGTGTGTATATAGTGTAGTGTGTATATATATTAGTGTGTATACAGTGTGGTGTGTATACAGTGTAGTGTGTATATATATATATCAGTGTGTATACAGTGTAGAGTGTGTATATATTAGTGTGTATACAGTGTAGTGTGTATATATATCAGTGTGTATACAGTGTAGTGTGTATATATATCAGTGTGTATACAGTGTAGAGTGTGTATATATTAGTGTGTATACAGTGTAGAGTGTGTATATATTAGTGTGTATACAGTGTAGTGTGTATATATATTAGTGTGTATACAGTGTAGAGTGTGTATATATTAGTGTGTATACAGTGTAGAGTGTGTATATATTAGTGTGTATACAGTGTAGTGTGTATATATATCAGTGTGTATACAGTGTAGTGTGTATATATATATCAGTGTGTATACAGTGTAGAGTGTGTATATATTAGTGTGTATACAGTGTAGTGTATATATATATATATATATATATATATATATATATATATATATTAGTGTGTATACAGTGTAGTGTGTATATATATCAGTGTGTATACAGTGTATTATATATATATCAGTGTGTATACAGTGTAGTGTGTATATATATCAGTGTGTATACAGTGTAGTGTATATATATTAGTGTGTATACAGTGTAGTGTGTATACAGTGTAGTGTGTATATATATTAGGGTGTATACAGTGTAGTGTGTATATATCAGTGTGTATACAGTGTAGTGTGTATATATATCAGTGTGTATACAGTGTAGTATATATATCAGTGTGTATACAGTGTAGTGTGTATATATATCAGTGTGTATACAGTGTAGTGTGTATATAAATTAGTGTGTATACAGTGTAGTGTGTATATATATATTAGTGTGTATACAGTGTAGTGTGTATATATATATTAGTGTGTATACAGTGTAGTGTGTATACAGTGTAGTGTATATATATTAGTGTGTATATAGTGTAGTGTGTATATATATTAGTGTGTATACAGTGTAGTATATATATAAGTGTGTATACAGTGTAGTGTGTATATATATCAGTGTGTATACAGTGTAGAGTGTGTGTATATATTAGTGTGTATACAGGGTAGTGTGTATATATATCAGTGTGTATACAGTGTAGAGTGTGTATATATTAGTGTGTATACAGTGTAGAGTGTGTATATATTAGTGTGTATACAGTGTAGTGTGTGTATATATCAGTGTGTATACAGTGTAGTGTGTATATATAACAGTGTCTATACAGTGTAGTGTGTATATATATCAGTGTGTATACAGTGTAGAGTGTGTATATATATATTAGTGTCTATACAGTGTAGAGTGTGTACATATTAGTGTCTATACAGTGTAGAGTGTGTACATATTAGTGTGTATACAGTGTAGAGTGTGTATATATATTAGTGTGTATACAGTGTAGTGTGTATATATATATTAGTGTGTATACAGTGTGGTGTGTATACAGTGTAGTGTGTATATATATTAGTGTGTATACAGTGTAGTGTGTATATATATTAGTGTGTATATAGTGTAGTTTGTATATATATTAGTGTGTATACAGTGTAGTATATATATCAGTGTGTATACAGTGTAGTGTGTATATATATCAATGTGTATACAGTGTAGTGTGTATATATATAAGTGTGTATACAGTGTAGTGTGTATATATATATATATATTAGTGTGTATACAGTGTAGTGTGTATATATATTAGTGTGTATACAGTGTAGTGTGTATATATATTAGTGTGTATACAGTGTAGTGTGTATATATATCAGTGTGTATACAGTGTAGTGTGTATATATTAGTGTGTATACAGTGCAGTGTGTATATATATCAGTGTGTATACAGTGTAGTGTGTATATATTAGTGTGTGTACAGTGTAGTGTGTATATATATCAGTGTGTATACAGTGTAGTGTGTATATATTAGTGTGTATACAGTGTAGTGTGTATATATATATTGGTGTGAATACAGTGTAGTGTGTATATATTAGTGTGTATACAGTGTAGAGTGTAGATATATATTAGTGTGTATACAGTGTAGTGTGTATATATATTAGTGTGTATACAGTGTAGTGTGTATATATATTAGTGTGTATACAGTGTAGTGTGTAGATATATATTAGTGTGTATACAGTGTAGTGTGTATATATATTAGTGTGTATACAGTGTAGTGTGTAGATATATATTAGTGTGTATACAGTGTAGTGTGTATATATATTAGTGTGTATACAGTGTAGTGTGTATATATATTAGTGTGTATATAGTGTAGTGTGTATATAAATTAGTGTGTATACAGTGTAGTATATATATCAGTGTGTATACAGTGTAGTGTGTATACAGTGTAGTGTGTATATATATCAGTGTGTATACAGTGTAGTGTGTATATATATTAGTGTGTATACAGTGTAGTGTGTATATATATATATAGCAGTGTGTATACCGTGTAGTGTGTATATATATCAGTGTGTATACAGTGTAGTGTGTATATATATTAGTGTGTATACAGTGTAGTGTGTATATATATCAGTGTTTATACAGTGTAGTGTGTATATATATCAGTGTGTATACAGTGTAGTGTCTGTATATATATTAGTGTGTATACAGTGTAGTGTGTATATATATCAGTGTGTATACAGTGTAGTGTGTATATATATTAGTGTGTATACAGTGTAGTGTCTGTATATATATTAGTGTGTATACAGTGTAGTGTGTATATATATTAGTGTGTATACAGTGTAGTGTGTATATATATTAGTGTGTATACAGTGTAGTGTGTATATATATTAGTGTGTATACAGTGTAGTATATATATCAGTGTGTATACAGTGTAGTGTGTATATATATTAGTGTGTATACAGTGTAGTATATATATCAGTGTGTATACAGTGTATTGTGTATATATATTAGTGTGTATACAGTGTAGTGTGTATATATATTAGTGTGTATACAGTGTAGTGTGTATATATATCAGTGTGTATACAGTGTAGTGTGTATATATATTAGTGTGTATACAGTGTAGTGTGTATATATATCAGTGTGTATACAGTGTAGTGTGTATATATATTAGTGTGTATACAGTGTAGTGTGTATATATATCAGTGTGTATACAGTGTAGTGTGTATATATATTAGTGTGTATACAGTGTAGTGTGTATATATATCAGTGTGTATACAGTGTAGTGTGTATATATATTAGTGTGTATACAGTGTAGTGTGTATATATATTAGTGTGTATACAGTGTAGTGTGTATATATATTAGTGTGTATACAGTGTAGTGTGTGTATATATATTAGTGTGTATACAGTGTAGTGTGTATATATATATATATCAGTGTGTATACAGTGTAGTGTGTATATATATCAGTGTGTATACAGTGTAGTGTGTATATATATCAGTGTGTATACAGTGTAGTGTGTATATATATATTAGTGTGTATACAGTGTAGTGTGTATATATATTAGTGTGTATACAGTGTAGTGTGTATATATATTAGTGTGTATACAGTGTAGTGTATATATATATTAGTGTGTATACAGTGTAGTGTGTATATATATATGAGAGTGTGTATACAGTGTAGTGTATATATATTAGTGTGTATACAGTGTAGTGTGTATGACCTCTGGCATCAACAAGGCATTTCCGCCCACAGAACTGCCGCTCACTGGATGTTTTTTCTTTTTCGGACCATTCTCTGTAAACCCTAGAGATGGTTGTGCATGAAAACCCCAGTAGATCAGCAGTTTCTGAAATACTCAGACCAGCCCTTCTGGCACCAACAACCATGCCACGTTCAAAGGCCTCAAATCACCTTTCTTCCCCATACTGATGCTCGGTTTGAACTGCAGGAGATTGTCTTGACCATGTCTACATGCCTAAATGCACTGAGTTGCCGCCATGTGATTGGCCGATTAGAAATTAAGTGTTAACGAGCAGTTGGACAGGTGTACCTAATAAAGTGGCCGGTGAGTGTATATTAGTGTGTATATAGTGTAGTGTGTATATATATTAGTGTGTATACAGTGTGGTGTGTATACAGTGTAGTGTGTATATATATATATCAGTGTGTATACAGTGTAGAGTGTGTATATATTAGTGTGTATACAGTGTAGTGTGTATATATATCAGTGTGTATACAGTGTAGTGTGTATATATATATCAGTGTGTATACAGTGTAGAGTGTGTATATATTAGTGTGTATACAGTGTAGAGTGTGTATATATTAGTGTGTATACAGTGTAGTGTGTATATATATTAGTGTGTATACAGTGTAGAGTGTGTATATATTAGTGTGTATACAGTGTAGAGTGTGTATATATTAGTGTGTATACAGTGTAGTGTGTATATATATCAGTGTGTATACAGTGTAGTGTGTATATATATCAGTGTGTATACAGTGTAGAGTGTGTATATATTAGTGTGTATACAGTGTAGTGTATATATATATATATATATATATATATATATATATATATATATATATATTAGTGTGTATACAGTGTAGTGTGTATATATATCAGTGTGTATACAGTGTATTATATATATATCAGTGTGTATACAGTGTAGTGTGTATATATATCAGTGTGTATACAGTGTAGTGTATATATATTAGTGTGTATACAGTGTAGTGTGTATACAGTGTAGTGTGTATATATATTAGGGTGTATACAGTGTAGTGTGTATATATCAGTGTGTATACAGTGTAGTGTGTATATATATCAGTGTGTATACAGTGTAGTATATATATCAGTGTGTATACAGTGTAGTGTGTATATATATCAGTGTGTATACAGTGTAGTGTGTATATAAATTAGTGTGTATACAGTGTAGTGTGTATATATATATTAGTGTGTATACAGTGTAGTGTGTATATATATATTAGTGTGTATACAGTGTAGTGTGTATACAGTGTAGTGTATATATATTAGTGTGTATATAGTGTAGTGTGTATATATATTAGTGTGTATACAGTGTAGTATATATATAAGTGTGTATACAGTGTAGTGTGTTTATATATCAGTGTGTATACAGTGTAGAGTGTGTGTATATATTAGTGTGTATACAGGGTAGTGTGTATATATATATCAGTGTGTATACAGTGTAGAGTGTGTATATATTAGTGTGTATACAGTGTAGAGTGTGTATATATTAGTGTGTATACAGTGTAGTGTGTGTATATATCAGTGTGTATACAGTGTAGTGTGTATATATAACAGTGTCTATACAGTGTAGTGTGTATATATATCAGTGTGTATACAGTGTAGAGTGTGTATATATTAGTGTGTATACAGTGTAGTGTGTGTATATATCAGTGTGTATACAGTGTAGTGTGTATATATAACAGTGTCTATACAGTGTAGTGTGTATATATATTAGTGTCTATACAGTGTAGAGTGTGTACATATTAGTGTCTATACAGTGTAGAGTGTGTACATATTAGTGTGTATACAGTGTAGAGTGTGTATATATATTAGTGTGTATACAGTGTAGTGTGTATATATATATTAGTGTGTATACAGTGTGGTGTGTATACAGTGTAGTGTGTATATATATTAGTGTGTATACAGTGTAGTGTGTATATATATTAGTGTGTATATAGTGTAGTTTGTATATATATTAGTGTGTATACAGTGTAGTATATATATCAGTGTGTATACAGTGTAGTGTGTATATATATCAATGTGTATACAGTGTAGTGTGTATATATATAAGTGTGTATACAGTGTAGTGTGTATATATATATATATATTAGTGTGTATACAGTGTAGTGTGTATATATATTAGTGTGTATACAGTGTAGTGTGTATATATATTAGTGTGTATACAGTGTAGTGTGTATATATATCAGTGTGTATACAGTGTAGTGTGTATATATTAGTGTGTATACAGTGCAGTGTGTATATATATCAGTGTGTATACAGTGTAGTGTGTATATATTAGTGTGTGTACAGTGTAGTGTGTATATATATCAGTGTGTATACAGTGTAGTGTGTATATATTAGTGTGTATACAGTGTAGTGTGTATATATATATTGGTGTGAATACAGTGTAGTGTGTATATATTAGTGTGTATACAGTGTAGAGTGTAGATATATATTAGTGTGTATACAGTGTAGTGTGTATATATATTAGTGTGTATACAGTGTAGTGTGTATATATATTAGTGTGTATACAGTGTAGTGTGTAGATATATATTAGTGTGTATACAGTGTAGTGTGTATATATATTAGTGTGTATACAGTGTAGTGTGTAGATATATATTAGTGTGTATACAGTGTAGTGTGTATATATATTAGTGTGTATACAGTGTAGTGTGTATATATATTAGTGTGTATATAGTGTAGTGTGTATATAAATTAGTGTGTATACAGTGTAGTATATATATCAGTGTGTATACAGTGTAGTGTGTATACAGTGTAGTGTGTATATATATCAGTGTGTATACAGTGTAGTGTGTATATATATTAGTGTGTATACAGTGTAGTGTGTATATATATATATATAGCAGTGTGTATACAGTGTAGTGTGTATATATATTAGTGTGTATACAGTGTAGTGTGTATATATATTAGTGTGTATACAGTGTAGTGTGTATATATATCAGTGTGTATACAGTGTAGTGTGTATATATTAGTGTGTATACAGTGCAGTGTGTATATATATCAGTGTGTATACAATGTAGTGTGTATATATTAGTGTGTGTACAGTGTAGTGTGTATATATATCAGTGTGTATACAGTGTAGTGTGTATATATATATATATTGGTGTGAATACAGTGTAGTGTGTATATATTAGTGTGTATACAGTGTAGAGTGTGTATATATATATATATATATATATATATATATATATATATATATATATATATATATATATATAAGTGTCTATACAGTGTAGTGTGTATATATATATTAGTGTGTATACAGTGTAGTGTATATATATTAGTGTGTATACAGTGTAGTGTGTAGATATATATTAGTGTGTATACAGTGTAGTGTGTAGATATATATTAGTGTGTATACAGTGTAGTGTGTATATATATATTAGTGTGTATACAGTGTAGTGTGTATATATATATTAGTGTGTATACAGTGTAGTGTGTATATATATATATTAGTGTGTATACAGTGTAGTGTGTATATATATATTAGTGTGTATACAGTGTAGTGTGTATATATATATTAGTGTGTATTCAGTGTAGTGTGTATATATATATTAGTGTGTATACAGTGTAGTGTGTATATATATATTAGTGTGTATACAGTGTAGTGTGTATATATATATTAGTGTGTATACAGGGTAGTGTATATATATTAGTGTGTATACAGTGTAGTGTGTATATATTAGTGTGTATACAGTGTAGTGTGTATATATATTAGTGTGTATACAGTGTAGTGTGTATATATATTAGTGTGTATACAGTGTAGTGTATCTATATATATCAGTGTGTATACAGTGTAGTGTGTATATATATTAGTGTATATATAGTGCAGTGTGTATACAGTGTGGTATGTATATATATTAGTGTGTATACAGTGTAGTGTGTATATATATTAGTGTGTATACAGTGTAGTGTGTATATATATTAGTGTGTATACAGTGTAGTGTGTATATATATCAGTGTGTATACAGTGTAGTGTGTATATATATTAGTGTGTATACAGTGTAGTGTGTATATATTAGTGTGTATACAGTGTAGTATGTATATATATTAGTGTGTATACAGTGTAGTGTGTATATATTAGTGTGTATACAGTGTAGTGTGTATATATCAGTGTGTATACAGTGTAGTGTGTATATATATATTAGTGTGTATACAGTGTAGTGTGTATATATATATATATGTGTGTATACAGTGTAGTGTGTATATATATTAGTGTGTATACAGTGTAGTGTGTATATATATATTAGTGTGTATACAGTGCAGTGTGTATATATATATATATATATATATATATATTAGTGTGTATACAGTGCAGTGTGTATATATATTAGTGTGTATACAGTGTAGTGTGTATATATATTAGTGTGTACACAGTGTAGTCTGTATATATATTAGTGTGTATACAGTGTAGTGTGTATATATATTAGTGTGTATACAGTGTAGTGTGTATATATATTAGTGTGTATACAGTGTAGTGTATATATATTAGTGTGTATACAGTGTAGTGTATATATATTAGTGTGTATACAGTGTAGTGTGTATATATATCAGTGTGTATACAGTGTAGTGTATATATATTAGTGTGTATACAGTGTAGTGTGTATATATATCAGTGTGTATACAGTGTAGTGTATATAGATATATTAGTGTGTATACAGTGTAGTGTATATATATATCAGTGTGTATACAGTGTAGTGTGTATATATATATTAGTGTGTATACAGTGTAGTGTGTATATATATATTAGTGTGTATACAGTGTAGTGTGTATATATATTAGTGTGTATACAGTGTAGTGTGTATATATATCAGTGTGTATACAGTGTAGTGTATATAGATATATTAGTGTGTATACAGTGTAGTGTATATATATATCAGTGTGTATACAGTGTAGTGTGTATATATATATTAGTGTGTATACAGTGTAGTGTGTATATATATATTAGTGTGTATACAGTGTAGTGTGTATATATATTAGTGTGTATACAGTGTAGTGTATATATATATTAGTGTGTATACAGTGTAGTGTATAAGGAGAATTATTCTCACCGTTAATTCGGTTTCCATTAGTCCACCATGACGGCCCCAACTGGAGGATGACCCTTGACCTCTGTAGGGACAGGAAGCAGAGAGGTTAAATACCCCACCCCGGCATCCGTACACCAGTGGCTTCCAAATAACTACACCGGCCTTGGATGCAACCCATTTATTGTATGTTATCAATGCACACAGAACAAATAGGCAATTTCAACTTTTTTTTTTTTTTTTTTTTAAATTACAGGGTGGGAAATATATATGGGCCGTCATGGTGGACTAATGGAAACCGAATTAACGGTGAGAATAATTCTCCTTTTCCATAGCGTCCCCCATGACGGCCCCAACTGGAGATGTACCAGATAAATAATTAGGGTGGGACAACAGCTTGTAAGACCTTCCTTCCGAAGGACTGGTCTCTAGCACTTTGAACATCTAGCCTATAGTGTTTGGCAAAAGTTAGGTGAGTAGACCAGGTAGCTGCTCTACATATGTCCTCTAACGAGGCGCCCCGTTTTTCCGCCCAGGAGGCTGCCACTCCTCGGGTCGAGTGGGCCCTAATAGTCCCTGAAATGTCCAGGTTGTTGGCATCATAAGCTTCTTTGATGACTGTTCTTATCCACCTGGCGATGGATGCCTTTGAAGCTTTTCTGCCCTTGCACTTTCCTCTAAATTGTAGGAGAATGTTGTTGTCTTTTCTCCAGGATTTGGTAACTTCAAGATAATGTAGCAGGTATCTTCTGACATCTAGCGTATGCCACTCCTGTTCTTTGGGATGTTTTGGATTCTGACAGAAGGAAGGCAGAATAATCTCTTGGTTACGATGAAAAGATGAAGCTACTTTGGGAGTAAAGGCTTTATCTAACATTAGTACAATCTTATCTTCACATATTTTAAGATAAGGTTCTTTAATAGACAAACTCTGGATCTCACCCAAACGCCTAGCTGTTGTTATGGCTATGAGAAAGGTGAGTTTTAGCGTTAATTCTCTAAGCTTGACCGACTCCAGAGGTTCAAACGGTATTTTTGTGAGATAATCCAGTACTAATGAAAGATCCCAATTGGGGATATTCTGTTTTATTTGAGGTCTTAGTCTAGCCGTAGCTTTGACAAACCTTTGGATCCATCTATTTTCGGCTAATGAGGTGTCGAAAAAGGCACTGAGGGCTGAAATCTGGACTTTTAAGGAATTCGTCTTAAGGCCCTTGTCAAACCCTGCTTGCAGGAAGTCGAGCACCTGTGAGACATTAGGGGACATTTGGTTAGGAGGAGTCCTGCCACAAAAAGACACAAATCTTCCCCATATCCTGGCGTAGATTTTGTGGGTAACTGGTTTGCGGCTCGCTTTGAGTGTGGAAATTACCTTGTTTGATAGTCCCCTGGATATCAGCAATCGCCTTTCAGGATCCAAGCCGAGAGCCGGAGAGCCTGTGGATCTGGATGGTAAACTGGACCCTGGAACAGAAGGTTGTTTAGAGGTTCCAGCATGACAGGTCCTTCCAATGCCATCTTTCCTAGCCATGGAAACCAGTTCCTCTTTGGCCACCAGGGAACAATGAGTATAACCTTTGCTTGGTCCTCTCTGATCTTCTGAATCACTCTCGCTATGAGAGGTATAGGAGGAAATGCGTACATTAGAGGTCCGCTCCAGGACTGGCTGAAGGCATCCCTTTGGCAAACCGGAGTATTTGGATCCAGAGAGAAGAAATGAGGAACTTTTGTATTTTTGCTGGTGGCAAAAAGATCTGTCACTGGTTGTCCCCATTTTTGTATGAGACTTGAAAAGATGTTCTCGTTTAGACACCACTCGTTGTGGTCTATCGTCTGACGACTGAGATAGTCCGCTACTTGATTCAATTCTCCTTTTAGATGGGTGGCTGAAAGAGAGCGGATGTTGGTTTCTGCCCAGATGAATATCTTGTCTGAAAGATTGAGGAGATCGGGGTTCCTGGTACCCCCCTGATGACGGAGATAAGCCACCGTGGTGGTGTTGTCTGAATAAATTTTTACATGTTTTCCCCTCAGGCTTTGAGCACTTGCTCTTAAAGTCTCTAGTACAGCTCTCAGTTCTCGGAAGTTCGAGGAACGGGATCTGGTCGAGGACGGCCAAAGACCTTGAACGGGAAGGCCTGCTATGTCCGCTCCCCATCCTGACTGACTTGCGTCCGTCCGGATATTTATCACTGGCC
This sequence comes from Engystomops pustulosus, assembly GCF_040894005.1. NCBI lineage: Eukaryota > Metazoa > Chordata > Amphibia > Anura > Leptodactylidae > Engystomops > Engystomops pustulosus. The sequence continues at coordinate 25,716,868 of NC_092419.1, forward strand.
AGGGATGCCATGATATCCCTCTTCCCAGGTTGGAAGTATCTATCCACCACTCCAGGGATTGCTTGACAGCTTCCGGAATCTGGACCTTTTGATTTAGATGTTGGGGATCTTTGTCCCAGGAGGCCAATATCCAACTTTGAAGGACTCTGGTGTGACTCTGGCTCCACTGTACACTCTGTATGGAAGATGTCATAAGGCCCAGTATCCTCATGGCTTCCCTTATCGTGCAATGACTTCTTTTTTGAAACAATATGACATGTTGCATTAGTCTCGTTGCTTTCTCTGGCGGTAAGAAGGACATCTGCTGGATCGAATCTAATAACGTTCCTAGAAACACAACCTCTGTACTTGGGTTTAGTTTGGACTTTTCCAGGTTTATTATCCATCCTAACTGATGTAGGATCCTCATTGTGAAATCTCGGTGGTGTATAAGCTCTTGTTTCGAACTGGCCACCAGTAACAGATCGTCCAGGTAGGGGATGACTAGAATCCCTTTCCGCCTCAAGAAAGCTATCACCTCGATCATGATCTTTGTGAATGTCCTGGGGGCCGAAGAAATCCCAAAAGGCAGCGCCTTGTACTGATAGTGGACCTCTTCTCCCCAAGGTGATCGTACTGCGAATCTGAGGAATTTTTGAGATTTTTGATGTATTGGCACATGGTAATATGCGTCCTTCAGATCTATCGTACACATAGACGCTCCTGGTTGGATCAGAACTGCTGCCGAGCTCACTGTTTCCATCTTGAACTTTCGATATCGTATGTACCTGTTCAGATTCTTCAGGTTGCATATCATCCTGAAAGAGCCATTCGGTTTTTTTATCAAGAAGAGGGGAGAGTAGTGTCCTTCTTTTAACTGTGTCTGAGGTACCGGGATGATGACATCCAACTGAATGAGTTTTTGTATCTCTGACCACAGCGAGTTTGAGAGGTTTCCTGAGGGCTGCTCTGTCAAAACAAATTTTCTGGGGGGAAGAGAGGTTAGTTCTAGATGGTAACCTTCCCGAAGAATACTTAGTATCCAGGGATTTGATGTTATCTGAGTCCACTGGAAGTGGAACTTCAATAGTCTTCCCCCCACCCTGGCGTCATTGTTTTCTAAACGCTGGGGCCGAGTTGCTGGCACTGAGAAGGAAGCCCCTTCCTCTCCCTCCTTTAGGGTAGCTCCACCTGCCCTGTTTGCCTTTCCCTCTAAAGGGCTGTTTTCTGTCCTTAGAGTCTCGAAAGGGCTGCTTTCTTTGGTTACTTCTGGATTCCGGAAACCCTTTCTTTCTGTCTGCCGCTTTTTCTAACAGCGTGTCAAGTTCGGAACCGAATAGGTATTCCCCTTCAAATGGAATACCACATAATTTTGACTTCGATCTGAAATCGCCAGTCCACTGGCGAAGCCAAAGTGATCTTCTAACTGAATTTGATAGTGCCCCTTCCTTGGCACTTATTCTAACTCCTTCCGCTGAGGCATCTGCGATGAAGGCGGTGGCTGCTCTCAACGTTGAAAATGTACTCAATAGCATCTCCCTAGGAGTACCATCTCTAACATGACTCTCCAGTTCGGTAATCCAATGAAAGAGAGTCCGTGCCATGGATGTTGTGGCAATATTTGATTTTAGATTCAACATGGCACACTCCCATGTCTTCTTTAGAAGGCTGTCCGCCTTTCTATCCAGGGGATCTCTTAACTGGATTGCATCCTCAAACGGGAGGTCTGTCTTCTTGGTCATTTTTGTGACCTGAATGTCTACTTTAGGGGTAGCGTTCCAAATTTTGGCTTCTGTTTCATCAAAGGACAGACGACTTTTAAATTCTCTAGATATGGAGATTTTGTTCTCCGGTTCTCTCCATTCTTCTAGTATTAGTTCCTTAAGAGTGTCATTTATGGGAAACACTCGCCTCTTCTTAACTTTAAGAAGTCCGAATAATTCATCCTGAATAGATTTGGTCTCTTCTATTTCCTCAATTTTGAGGGTATCCCTCATAGCTTTTAGTAAGGGTTCCAGATCTTCGGATGCTAACAAATATCTCGACTCCATCTTACTGGCTGAATTTGAGGGACCTGGCTCCATATCCGTAGACTCCTTGGTCCCTTCTGAGTCTGATGTATAATCCGACATGGATTCTATAACTCTTTGTTTTTTATGTGGAGGCTCCTGAGGTATGAAAGCTGTTATGGATGATGCTATAGATGTTTTAACTTCTTCTCTGATAAAGCTACGCATTTCATCCACAAATGAGGTTCTCTCTTCTCTGAGTAGATTATCTACGCAGGTTTTACAGACCGGCTTTTTATAGTCCGTAGGGAGTTTCTCTAAGCACATATTACACTTTTTGGAAGTGGTTTTCTTTGTGCCGGACTGATCTTTAGCTCTCCCTTTATCCTTCTCCTTTTCCCTGGGCTCCTGCCAAGGAGAAGGAGAGGTAATTAGTCCGTAACCGACACCTCATGTGAAAAATATAGGGACATGTGGGTGACCCACCACCCTATCCCCGGTTGACCCTACTTACAGGGTTCAAGGATATGAGGTCCAGACTTGAAGCCTCCATGCCATGTGTCTCCATATTCCCAATTGTGGGACCACTGATATCAGCAAGCCTAAACATTTATAGAAATGTGAGATAGACTGTGACATTTAATCAAGTGGAATATAACAAGGGAGTACCTGAGGTATCTTGAGGGTTATACAGCACAAGCCCCTAAGAAAGATATACACATGTCTATATAGACCTGAATTGTATATAACACATATGACACATATGAGGCAACCATACAGCATGTTAACCGACCTTGTTGGCTGGAAAATGCTCAGAATAGCGTCCGATTCTAGCGACTACTCTCGTCAGGACCAGAGTGCGACTATTAGACCTCAGATCAACGTGAATACCTGCTTTTTCAAGCTTACCGCTCCACGCTCCTGCTTCCGGGTCGCGCCATCGTGACGTCACATCCGGTCCCGTCATTTCCGGCGGAAGTCGTCACCAGAGTCGGACGGCGGCCGGCCCACGTGACCTCCGCGATGGACACGCTCCGGGTGTCCTTAGCTGCGCAGAGCCGCGGGCAGAGCCGGAGAAGAAGGCATCTCTGTCTTGTGGCAGAGGAAAGGACCGAAGTCCGATCGAGGCCGAGACTGCCTTAGGGTAAGGGACGATTCCCTGCGCCACACTGGTCCCCCCTCACCGTCCCAACTACTGGGGATGAGGAGAGACTTCTCTCTACTCCCTGCCCTGTGTAGGGACAGGAAGCCACTGGTGTACGGATGCCGGGGTGGGGTATTTAACCTCTCTGCTTCCTGTCCCTACAGAGGTCAAGGGTCATCCTCCAGTTGGGGCCGTCATGGGGGACGCTATGGAAATATATATCAGTGTGTATACAGTGTAGTGTATATATATATCAGTGTGTATACAGTGTAGTGTGTATATATATCAGTGTGTATACAGTGTAGTGTGTATATATATTAGTGTGTATACAGTGTAGTGTGTGTGTATATATATATTTTAGTGTGTATACAGTGTAGTGTATCTATATATATTAGTGTGTATACAGTGTAGTGTGTATATATATTAGTGTGTATACAGTGTAGTGTGTATATATATTAGTGTGTATACAGTGTGGTATGTATATATATTAGTGTGAATACAGTGTAGTGTGTATATATTAGCGTGTATACAGTGTAGTGTGTATATATTAGTGTGTATACAGTGTAGTGTGTATATATATTAGTGTGTATACATATTAGTGTGTATACAGTGTAGTGTATCTATATATATCAGTGTGTATACAGTGTAGTGTGTATATATATTAGTGTGTATACAGTGTAGTGTGTATACAGTGTAGTGTGTATATATCAGTGTGTATACAGTGTAGTGTGTATATATATTAGTGTGTATACAGTGTAGTGTGTATATATACATTAGTGTGTATACAGTGTAGTGTGTATATATAGTGTGTATACAGTGTAGTGTGTATATATATATATATATATATTAGTGCAAAGTAAAAAAGTTTTAGCCGCACTCAAAAAAAGGGGGGGTATTACTCAGGTGCACGCTCCCAGAACCGGGATCACAGTTACTCCAACTCATAAAATACGAAAAAATGGCAGCACTCCGAGATCTCAATGTGATCAAAAATATACTATTTTATTCCAACATGTTGGAATAAAATAGTATATTTTTGATCACATTGAAATCTCGGAGTGCTGCCATTTTTTCGTATTTTATATATATTAGTGTGTATACAGTGTAGTGTGTATATATATTAGTGTGTATACAGTGTAGTGTGTATATATTAGTGTGTATACAGTGTAGTGTGTATATATATTAGTGTGTATACAGTGTAGTGTATCTATATATATCAGTGTGTATACAGTGTAGTGTGTATATATATTAGTGTGTATACAGTGTAGTGTGTATATATATCAGTGTGTATACAGTGTAGTGTGTATATATATCAGTGTGTATACAGTGTAGTGTGTATATATATATTAGTGTGTATACAGTGTAGTGTGTATATATAGTGTGTATACAGTGTAGTGTGTATATATATTAGTGTGTATACAGTGTAGTGTGTATATATATATATTAGTGTGTATACAGTGCAGTGTGTATATATATATATATATTAGTGTGTATACAGTGCAGTGTGTATATATATTAGTGTGTATACAGTGTAGTGTGTATATATATTAGTGTGTATACAGTGTAGTGTATATATATTAGTGTGTATACAGTGTAGTGTGTATATATATCAGTGTGTATACAGTGTAGTGTATATATATTAGTGTGTATACAGTGTAGTGTGTATATATATTAGTGTGTATACAGTGTAGTGTGTATATATCAGTGTGTATACAGTGTAGTGTGTATATATATTAGTGTGTATACAGTGTAGTGTATCTATATATATTAGTGTGTATACAGTGTAGTGTGTATATATTAGTGTGTATACAGTGTAGTGTGTATATATTAGTGTGTATACAGTGTAGTGTGTATATATATATATTAGTGTGTATACAGTGTAGTGTATCTATATATATCAGTGTGTATACAGTGTAGTGTGTATATATATTAGTGTGTATATAGTGTAGTGTGTATACAGTGTAGTGTGTATACAGTGTAGTGTGTATATATCAGTGTGTATACAGTGTAGTGTGTATATATATATTAGTGTGTATACAGTGTAGTGTGTATATATATTAGTGTGTATACAGTGTAGTGTATATATATTAGTGTGTATACAGTGTAGTGTGTATATATATCAGTGTGTATACAGTGTAGTGTATATATATTAGTGTGTATACAGTGTAGTGTGTATATATATTAGTGTGTATACAGTGTAGTGTGTATATATATCAGTGTGTATACAGTGTAGTGTGTATATATCAGTGTGTATACAGTGTAGTGTGTATATATATTAGTGTATCTATATATATTAGTGTGTATACAGTGTAGTGTGCATATATTAGTGTGTATACAGTGTAGTGTGTATATATTAGTGTGTATACAGTGTAGTGTGTATATATATATATTAGTGTGTATACAGTGTAGTGTGCATATATTAGTGTGTATACAGTGTAGTGTGTATATATATTAGTGTGTATACAGTGTAGTGTGTATATATTAGTGTGTATACAGTGTAGTGTGTATATATATATATTAGTGTGTATACAGTGTAGTGTATCTATATATATCAGTGTGTATACAGTGTAGTGTGTATATATATTAGTGTGTATATAGTGTAGTGTGTATACAGTGTAGTGTGTATACAGTGTAGTGTGTATATATCAGTGTGTATACAGTGTAGTGTGTATATATATATTAGTGTTTATACAGTGTAGTGTGTATATATATGTGTGTATACAGTGTAGTGTGTATATATATTAGTGTGTATACAGTGTAGTGTGTATATATATATATTAGTGTGTATACAGTGCAGTGTGTATATATATATTAGTGTGTATACAGTGCAGTGTGTATATATATATATATATATATATATATATATATTAGTGTGTATACAGTGCAGTGTGTATATATATCAGTGTGTACACAGTGTAGTGTGTATATATATTAGTGTGTACACAGTGTAGTGTGTATATATATTAGTGTGTATACAGTGTAGTGTGTATATATATTAGTGTGTATACAGTGTAGTGTATATATATTAGTGTGTATACAGTGTAGTGTATATATATTAGTGTGTATACAGTGTAGTGTATATATATTAGTGTGTATACAGTGTAGTGTGTATATATATCAGTGTGTATACAGTGTAGTGTGTATATATCAGTGTGTATACAGTGTAGTGTATATATATATTAGTGTGTATACAGTTTAGTGTATATATATATCAGTGTGTATACAGTGTAGTGTATATATATATCAGTGTGTATACAGTGTAGTGTGTATATATATATTAGTGTGTATACAGTGTAGTGTGTATATATATTAGTGTGTATACAGTGTAGTGTGTATATATATTAGTGTGTATACAGTGTAGTGTGTATATATATCAGTGTGTATACAGTGTAGTGTGTATATATATTAGTGTGTATATAGTGTAGTGTATCTATATATATTAGTGTGTATACAGTGTAGTGTGTATATATTAGTGTGTATACAGTGTAGTGTGTATATATATTAGTGTGTATATATATTAGTGTGTATACAGTGTAGTGTATCTATATATATCAGTGTGTATACAGTGTAGTGTGTATATATATTAGTGTGTATACAGTGTAGTGTGTATACAGTGTAGTGTGTATATATCAGTGTGTATACAGTGTAGTGTGTATATATATATTAGTGTGTATACAGTGTAGTGTGTATATATAGTGTGTATACAGTGTAGTGTGTATATATATATATATTAGTGTGTATACAGTGTAGTGTATCTATATATATTAGTGTGTATACAGTGTAGTGTGTATATATTAGTGTGTATACAGTGTAGTGTGTATATATATTAGTGTGTATACAGTGTAGTGTGTATATATATCAGTGTGTATACAGTGTAGTGTGTATACAGTGTAGTGTGTATACAGTGTAGTGTGTATATATCAGTGTGTATATATATATTAGTGTGTATACAGTGTAGTGTGTATATATAGTGTGTATACAGTGTAGTGTGTATATATATTAGTGTGTATACAGTGTAGTGTGTATATATATATTAGTGTGTATACAGTGCAGTGTGTCTATATATATATATATATTAGTGTGTATACAGTGCCGTGTGTATATATATTAGTGTGTATACAGTGTAGTGTGTATATATATTAGTGTGTATACAGTGTAGTGTATATATATTAGTGTGTATACAGTGTAGTGTGTATATATATCAGTGTGTATACAGTGTAGTGTATATATATTAGTGTGTATACAGTGTAGTGTGTATATATATCAGTGTGTATACAGTGTAGTGCATATATATTAGTGTGTATACAGTGTAGTGTGTATATATATTAGTGTGTATATATCAGTGTGTATACAGTGTAGTGTATATATATATTAGTGTGTATACAGTGTAGTGTGTATATATATTAGTGTGTATACAGTGTAGTGTATATATATTAGTGTGTATACAGTGTAGTGTGTATATATATTAGTGTGTATACAGTGTAGTGTGTATATATCAGTGTGTATACAGTGTAGTGTATATATATATATATATTAGTGTGTATACAGTGTAGTGTATATATATATCAGTGTGTATACAGTGTAGTGTATATATATATCAGTGTGTATACAGTGTAGTGTGTATATATATATTAGTGTGTATACAGTGTAGTGTGTATATATATTAGTGTGTATACAGTGTAGTGTGTATATATATTAGTGTGTATACAGTGTAGTGTATATATATTAGTGTGTATACAGTGTAGTGTGTATATATATCAGTGTGTATACAGTGTAGTGTATATATATTAGTGTGTATACAGTGTAGTGTGTATATATATTAGTGTGTATACAGTGTAGTGTGTATATATCAGTGTGTATACAGTGTAGTGTATATATATATTAGTGTGTATACAGTGTAGTGTGTATATATATTAGTGTGTATACAGTGTAGTGTGTATATATCAGTGTGTATACAGTGTAGTGTATATATATATCAGTGTGTATACAGTGTAGTGTGTATATATATATTAGTGTGTATACAGTGTAGTGTGTATATATATATTAGTGTGTATACAGTGTAGTGTGTATATATATTAGTGTGTATACAGTGTAGTGTGTATATATATTAGTGTGTATACAGTGTAGTGTATATATATTAGTGTGTATACAGTGTAGTGTGTATATATATTAGTGTGTATATACAGTGCAGTGTGTATATATATTAGTGTGTATACAGTGTAGTGTGTACAGGCAGTCCCCAGGTTACATACAAGATAGGGTCTGGAGGTTTGTTCTTAAGTTGAATTTGTATGTAAGTCGAAACTGTATATTTTATAATGGAAGTTCTAGACAATTTTTTTTCTTTTGCCCCAGTGACAATTGGAGTTTCAAAATTTTTGGTGTAATTGGACCAAGAATTATCAATAAAGCTTCATTACAGGCATCTTACAGCTGATCATTGCAGCCTGGGACTGTAGTAAAGCATACAGAGAGCTTCACCAGAGGTCACATGGGGCAGAGGGGTCCGTCTGTAACTATGGGTTGTCTGTAAGTCGGGTGTCCTTAAGTAGGGGACCGCCTGTATATATATTAGTGTGTATACAGTGTAGTGTGTATATATATATTAGTGTGTATACAGTGTAGTGTGTATATATATTAGTGTGTATACAGTGTAGTGTGTATATATATTAGTGTGTATACAGTGTAGTGTGTATATATATATATTAGTGTGTATACAGTGCAGTGTGTATATATATTAGTGTGTACACAGTGTAGTGTATATATATCAGTGTGTATACAGTGTAGTGTGTATATATATTAGTGTGTATACAGTGTAGTGTGTATATATATTAGTGTGTATACAGTGTAGTGTGTATATATATTAGTGTGTATACAGTGTAGTGTGTATATATATTAGTGTGTATATATATCAGTGTGTATACAGTGTAGTGTATATATATTAGTGTGTATACAGTGTAGTGTGTATATATATTAGTGTGTATACAGTGTATTGTGTATATATATCAGTGTGTATACAGTGTAGTGTGTATATATTAGTGTGTATACAGTGTAGTGTGTATATATATTAGTGTGTATACAGTGTAGTGTGTATATATCAGTGTGTATACAGTGTAGTGTATATATATATTAGTGTGTATACAGTGTAGTGTGTACATATACATCAGTGTGTATACAGTGTAGTGTGTGTATATATATATCAGTGTGTATACAGTGTAGTGTGTGTATACAGTGTAGTGTATATATATTAGTGTGTATACAGTGTAGTGTATATATGTATTAGTGTGCATACAGTGTGGTGTGTATACAGTGTAGTGTGTATACAGTGTAGTGTGTATATATATTAGTGTGTATACCGTGTAGTGTGTATATATCAGTGTGTATACAGGGTAGTGTGTATATATATTAGTGTGTATACGGTGTAGTGTGTATATATCAGTGTGTATACAGTGTATTGTGTATATATATTAGTGTGTATACCGTGTAGTGTGTATATATATTAGTGTGTATACAGTGTAGTGTGTATATATATTAGTGTGTATACAGTGTAGTGTATATATATTAGTGTGTATACAGTGTAGTGTGTATATATATTAGTGTGTATACAGTGTAGTGTGTATATATATCAGTGTGTATACAGTGTAGTGTGTATATATCAGTGTGTATACAGTGTAGTGTGTATATATATTAGTGTGTATACGGTGTAGTGTGTATATATATATTAGTGTGTATATAGTGTAGTGTGTATATATATCAGTGTGTATACAGTGTAGTGTGTATATATATTAGTGTGTATACAGTGTAGTGTGTATATATATTAGTGTGTATACAGTGTAGTGTGTATATATATCAGTGTGTATACAGTGTAGTGTGTATATTTCAGTGTGTATACAGTGTAGTGTGTATATATATTAGTGTGTATACGGTGTAGTGTGTATATATCAGTGTGTATACAGTGTATTGTGTATATATATTAGTTTGTATACGGTGTAGTGTGTATATATTAGTGTGTATACAGGGTAGTGTGTATATATCAGTGTGTATACAGTGTATTGTGTATATATATTAGTTTGTATACAGTGTAGTGTGTATATATTAGGGTGTATACAGTGTAGTGTGTATATATCAGTGTGTATACAGGGTAGTGTGTATATATCAGTGTGTATACAGTGTAGTGTGTATATATTAGGGTGTATACAGTGTAGTGTGTATATATCAGTGTGTATACAGTGTAGTGTATATATATCAGTGTGTATACAGTGTAGTGTGTATACAGTGTAGTGTGTATACGGTGTAGTGTGTATACGGTGTAGTGTGTATATATTAGTGTGTATACAGTGTAGTGTGTATATATTAGGGTGTATACAGTGTAGTGTGTATATATCAGTGTGTATACAGGGTAGTGTGTATATATCAGTGTGTATACAGTGTAGTGTGTATATATTAGGGTGTATACAGTGTAGTGTGTATATATATCAGTGTGTATACAGTGTAGTGTGTATATATTAGGGTGTATACAATGTAGTCTATATATATCAGTGTGTATACAGTGTAGTGTGTATATATTAGTGTGTATATATATTAGCGTGTATACAGTGTGGTATGTATATATATTAGTGTGTATACAGTGTGGTATGTATATATATGTGTGTATATGTGTCTCTCACCTCCGGTCTGGTTGAATCGGGCCATCGATATCTTCACATTATTCCTGAATATGGCCTCATTCCTTCTCTCTCTCTGTGTCTCTCTCTCCCAGTATTCCGCTTCTACCTTCTCCATCCACTGGACCTTGGGTTGCAGGATGCGACTGTCCGAGTTATAATTCACAATCTCCCGATCATCCACATATCCGACTGTAGAGAACTCCGGCAGCCCGGACCCTGGAGCTGAGACCCCGGTGTAATAATACCGCAGAGAGTGACTGTCTGAGAGACACAGAGGTTACAGGTCACCAGGGAATATAATGGGATTTCTGAGACTGAAAGAAATCTGATGTCTCTGCATTATAATAATTTCATTACAGAATTGTCCCTTTCTTTTTCGTCCGTTCGGCAGCACACATATGGGATTTATCCCCTAGGTACAACTCAGAAGAGAACAGGTAACAAGCAGTAGTAGACAATTAAACAATTAGTGTCTTGGCTGCCTCCCCCTATATAAGGCCGGAGCACACACAAGCCTTGTATTTCTTTTCTCTTAGGTATGACAGAAGAGTTCAGGTCCTGTGTGTCTACACAGAAAGAAAGAAAAACCAAACAACTATCCAGATAATAAGTTTTCTAGGTCCGCTGTGTCTTTACACAGAACACTTGGATGGAGCGGCCCGGGCTGTATACGCTGCATGCGGTCCCTCGTCCTGGAGGAGCCTGTACAGCTATCCTGTCCTTACAGGGGCAATAGCTGAGGCTGTGGTGTGTATCAGCCACCATGTACCCGGCACATGAGATCGCTCCTGCATCTCCCACCTGCTGGGCCTTGTGGTTCATCACCGTGCGTGCCTCACCAGCAGACGCCTGGATCCCCTCCTGCATAGGCTGCAGCTCAGGCTGTATACCATAGCACTGCTGGTCTCTGGCCTGGAGGAGCCTGTACAGCTATCCTGCCCTTACAGGGGTAATAGCTGAGTGGTGTACATCGGCCACCATGTACCTGGCACATGAGATGGCTCCTGCATCTCCTACCTGCTGGGCCTTGTGGTTCATCACCCTGCGTGCCTCACCAGCAGATGCCTGGATCCCCTCCTGCATAGGCCGCAGCTCAGGCTGTATACCATAGCACTGCTGGGCTCTGGCCTGGAGGAGCCTGTACAGCTATCCTGCCCTTACAGGGGTAATAGCTGAGTGCTGTACATGAGATCGCTCCTGCATCTCCCACCTGCTGGGCGTTGTGGTTCATCACCCTGCGTGCCTCACCATCAGACGCCTGGATCCCCTCCTGCATAGGCCGCAGCCCAGGTAAGAGCCTGTACAGCTATCCTGTCCTTACAGGGGTAATAATACAGACTGTGCTGAGTATATACCACACATCACTGACACATGAGATCGCTCCTGCATCTCCTCCCTGCTGGGCCTTGTGGTTCATCACCCTGCGTGCCTCACCATCAGACGCCTGGATCCCCTCCTGCATAGGCCGCAGCCCAGGTAAGAGCCTGTACAGCTATCCTGTCCTTACAGGGGTAATAATACAGACTGTGCTGAGTATATACCACACATCACTGACACATGAGATCACTGCTAGTATCTCCTACCTGCTGGGCCTTGTGGTTCATTAACCCTGTATGCCTCACCATGGCTCCTGCATAGGCCACAGCCCAGCGCTGCTCCTGGTATTAACCATTTGTTCCCCTGGATGGAGGCCGCACATTGTATCAGTGAGTATATCCAGGCTGTATACCGGCCGCTGGTCTCTCATCCTCCTGTGATATGTTTTACGGATTTTTAACCTGTTTTCTCCTGCTGGAGATCTCTGCATATTGTACAGGATTTACACGGTTACCACATGTTGTACAGAGATTTCTGCATGTCCTGCTATCACTTGCAGTACAGGGAGCATTACATGTCAGCTCCTGGGATATAGACTGTCAGCTCCTGGGATATAGATTGTCCTGTCCTGGACATTCTGGTGTTTCTTGTGCACATGTGTCGGCCATTGCTATGTATTGGTGCATTTTCAATTTGCATTCACCTGTTGCAGTCATATCATGCAACCTCACAGCAGGTCTCAGCTGCCAGATAACCTCTGCCCTCTTCAAGACAAGGTAAGAGGAATGCTCCTATGTATTGCTGCTGAATGCATTGGTATAATGACTTACTGCTGAATGCTCAGGTCTCCTATGTATCCCTGCTGAATGCATTGGTATAATGACTTACTGCTGAATGCTCAGGGCTCCTATGTATCCCTGCTAAATGCATTGGTATAATGTCTTACTGCTGAATGCTCAGGTCTCCTATGTATCCCTGCTAAATGCATTGGTATAATGTCTTACTGCTGAATGCTCAGGTCTCCTATGTATCCCTGCTAAATGCATTGGTATAATGTCTTACTGCTGAATGCTCAGGTCTCCTATGTATCCCTGCTAAATGCATTGGTATAATGTCTTACTGCTGAATGCTCAGGTCTCCTATGTATCCCTGCTAAATGCATTGGTATAATGTCTTACTGCTCAATGCTCAGGTCTCCTATGTATCCCTGCTAAATGCATTGGTATAATATCTACCTGCTCAGTGCTCAGGTCTAGAGATGAGCGAGCACTAAAATGCTCGGGTACTCGTTATTCGAGACGAACTTTTCCCGATGCTCGAGTGCTCGTTTCGAGTAACGAGCCCCATTGAAGTCAATGGGAGACTCGAGCATTTTTCAAGGGGACCAAGGCTCTGCACAGGGAAGCTTGGCCAAACACCTGGGAACCTCAGAAAAGGATGGAAACACCACGGAAATGGACAGGAAACAGCAGGGGCAGCATGCATGGATGCCTCTGAGGCTGCTTAAATGCACCATTATGCCAAAATTATGGGCAACAGCATGGCCATGACAGAGTGACAGAATGAAGCTAGATAGCATCTAAAACATCCAATAATTGACCCTGACACTATAGGGGACGGCATGCAGAGGCAGCGGCAGGCTAGAGAGTGGCATGGCGACATACCCTAAATGGACTCAGGCTTCAAACCAATGGGTGGCAGAGAGGAACCAAAGGAGGCGAGCAAGAAGCGCTCAAATAATATCGGTACATGATAAAAGTTTGCCAGTATATTTTGTGGATTACACAGCAGGGTGGCGACAAAGTTAACAAGTTTGATGTGGAAGCCATGAAAACAACCCAAAATTCTGCCAGACACAGCTCGTTTGATAAGGGGACCATGTATGGAGGCAGTGAACTAGTAGTAGATTAAAGGTGCTGCAGTTCAAACTATGTTAGTTGGTTCTTGGCATGGAGCTGGCGCTCCGCTGCCAGGCGAGCTTTCGCCAATCCAAGCCCCTGTCTCTAGGCTACTCCCCAAACAGCACTTCTAAGAACCTTTTGTATAAGATCAAGTGTAGTAGCGTTCTTATAAGTTTGGGATATGGCGGGTGAGGGGAATGTAAACATCTGCGCAAGAAGCGCTGAAATAATATCCGTAAATGGTAAAAGTTTGCCAGTATATTTTGAGGATTACACAGCAGGGTGGCGACAAAGTTAACAAGTTTGTTGTGGAAGCCATGAAAACAACCCAAAATTCTGCCTGACACAGCACGTTTGATAAGGCGGCCATGTATGGAGGCAGTGAACTAGTAGTAGATTAAAGGTGCTGCAGTTAAAACTATGTTAGTTGGTTCTTGGCATGGAGCTGGCGCTCCGCTGCCAGGCGAGCTTTCGCCAATCCAAGCCCCTGTCTCTAGGCTACTCCCCAAACAGCACTTCTAAGAACCTTTTGTATAAGATCAAGTGTAGTAGCGTTCTTAAAAGTTTAGGATATGGCGGGTGAGGGGAATGTAAACAGATGCGCAAGAAGCGCTGAAATAATATCCGTAAATGTTAAAAGTTTGCCAGTGTATTTTGTGGATAACACAGCAGGGTGGCGACAAAGTTAACAACTTTGATGTGGAATCCATGAAAACAACCCAAATTTCGGCCTGACACACCTCGTTTGATAAAGGGACGATGTATGGAGGCAGCTATATGGACGACTTTTGGAGGTAGCAATGGAGACAACGTGTGGAGGCTGCTATGGAGACAATTCAATTTAGATAGTGCCTGTATGTGGCAGTCCAAAAAAGTTTTCAAACCAGAGGAGCAGGTAGGTGGCCCTCCAGAAAAATGGAATAGATTGAGTGCCTGTATGTGGCAGTCCAAAAAAGTTTTCAAACCAGAGGAGCAGGTAGGTGGCCCTCCAGAAAAATGGAATAGATTGAGTGCCTGTATGTGGCAGTCCAAAAAAGTTTTCAAACCAGAGGAGCAGGTAGGTGGCCCTCCAGAAAAATGGAATAGATTGAGTGCCTGTATGTGGCACTCCCAAAAATTGTTTAAAACAGAGGACCGGGTCGGTGGCCCTCCAGAAAAATTAAATGCATAAAGTACTATAGCTAGAGCCAGTGGGCCCTGTCAAAAAATAGCCAGTTTCCTCTGCTTTACTGTACAAAGAGGAGGAGAAGGAGGAAAATGAGGAGGAGGAGGAGTGGATAAATTATTCAGGTTGAGCTTCCTTCACCTGGTGGAGATTGGAAATTAGGAGAAATCCAGGCTTTATTCATCTTGATAAGCGTCAGCCTGTCAGCGCTGTCAGTCGACAGGCGTGTACGCTTATCGGTGATGATGCCACCAGCTGCACTGAAAACCCGCTCGGACAAGACGCTAGCGGCAGGGCAGGCAAGAACCTCCAAGGCGTACAGCGCCAGTTCGTGCCACATGTCCAGCTTTGAAACCCAGTAGTTGTAGGGAGCTGTGTGATCATTTAGGACGATGGTATGGTCAGCTACGTACTCCCTCACCATCTTTCTGTAAAGATCAGCCCTACTCTGCCGAGACTGGGGACAGGTGACAGTGTCTTGCTGGGGTGACATAAAGCTGGCAAAAGCCTTGTAAAGCGTACCCTTGCCAGTGCTGGACAAGCTGCCTGCTCGCCTACTCTCCCTCGCTACTTGTCCCGCAGAACTACGCACTCTGCCGCTAGCGCTGTCAGAAGGGAAATACTGTTTCAGCTTGTGCACCAGGGCCTGCTGGTATTCATGCATTCTCACACTCCTTTCCTCTCCAGGGATGAGAGTGGAAAGATTTTGCTTGTACCGTGGGTCCAGGAGAGTGAACACCCAGTAATCGGTGCTGGAATAAATTCTTTGAGCGCGAGGGTCACGGGATAGGCAGCCTAGCATGAAATCTGCCATATGCGCCAGAGTACCAACGCGTAAGAATTCACTCCCCTCACTGGCCTGACTGTCCATTTCCTACTCCTCCAACTCCTCTTCTTCTGCCCATACACGCTCAACAGTGAAGGACTCAACAATGGTCCCCTCTTATGTCTCGCCAACATTCTCCTCCTCTTCCTCCTCACCCTCCTCCACCTCCTCCGATATGCGCTGAGAAACAGACCTAAGGGTGCTTTGGCTATCAACAAGGGAATCTTCTTCCCCCGTCTCTTGTGATGAGCGCAAAGCTTCCGACTTCATGCTGACCAGAGAGTTTTTCAACAGGCCAAGCAGCAGGATGGTGAGGCTGATGATGGCGGCATCGCCACTGACCATCTGTGTTGACTCCTCAAAGTTACTCAGCACCTGACAGATATCAGACATCCACGTCCACTCCTCATTGTAGACTTGAGGAAGCTGACTGACCTGACTACCAGTTCTGGTGGAAGTTGACATCTGGCAGTCTACAATCGCTCGGCGCTGCTGGTAAACTCTGGATAACATGGTCAGTGTTGAATTCCACCTCGTGGGCACGTCACACAACAGTCGGTGAGCGGGCAGTTGGAGGCGGCGCTGCGCTGCCCTGAGAGTGGCAGCATCTGTGCTGGACTTCCTGAAATGCGCACAGATGGGGCGCACCTTCGTGAGCAAATCAGACAGATTGGGGTATGTCTTGAGGAAACGCTGAACTATGAGATTTAACACATGGGCCAGGCATGGCACATGTGTCAGTCTGCCGAGTTGCAGAGCCGCCACCAGGTTACGGCCGTTGTCACACACAACCATGCCTGGCTTCAGGTTCAGCGGTGCCAGCCACAGATCAGTCTGCGCCGTGATGCCCTGTAATAGTTCTTGGGCGGTGTGCCTTTTATCGCCTAGGCTCAGCAGTTTGAGCACCGCCTGCTGTCGCTTAGCGACGGCACTGCTGCTGTGCCTAGAGCTACCGACTGATGGCGCCATGCCCACGGATGGTCGTTCGGAGGAGGAGGTGGAGGAGGGGTGGGAGGAGGAGGAGGCATAGTAGGCCTGAAACACCTGGACCGAGGTAGGCCCCGCAATCCTCGGCGTCGGCAGTATATGACCAGCCGCAGGGTCAGACTCGGTCCCAGCCTCCACCAAGTTAACCCAATGTGCCGTCAGCGATATATAGTGGCCCTGCCCGGCAGCACTCGTCCACGTGTCCGTGGTCAGGTGGACCTTGTCAGAAACGGCGTTGGTCAGGGCACGGATTATGTCGTCTGACACGTGCTGGTGCAGGGCTGGGACGGCACATCGGGAAAAGTAGTGGCGGCTGGGGACCGAATACCGAGGGGCGGCCGCCGCCATGAGGCTGCGAAAGGCCTCGGTCTCTACTAGCCTATAGGGCAGCATCTCCAGGCTTAGCAATCTGGAGATGTGCACATTAAGGGCTTGGGCGTGCGGGTGGGTTGCACTATATTTGCGTTTCCGCTCCAGCGTCTGGGGTATGGAGAGCTGAACGCTGGTGGATGCTGTGGAGGATCGTGGAGGCGACGATGGGGTTTTTGTGGCAGGGTCCTGGGCAGGGGGCTGACTATCAGCTGACACAGGGGAAGGAGCAGTGGTGTGCACGGCCGGAGGTGAACGCGCTTGTTGCCACTGAGTGGGGTGTTTAGCATTCATATGCCTGCGCATACTGGTGGTAGTTAAGCTAGTAGGGGTGGAACCCCTGCTGATCCTGGTTTGGCAAATGTGGCACACCACAGTCCGTCGGTCATCCGGTGTTTCCTTAAAGAACCTCCAGACTTCTGAAAATCTAGCCCTCGCCGCAGGAGCCCTCGCCACGGGAGCTTCACTAGTTGACACATTTGGCGCTGATGCACCAGGTCTGGCCCTGCCTCTCCGTCTGGCCCCACCACTGCCTCTTCCAACCTGTTCTGGTCGAGGACTCTCCTCCGTCTCAGAAGCACTGTGTTCACCCGGCCTCTCAACCCAGCTTGGGTCTGTCACCTCATCATCCTCCGATCCCTCAGTCTGCTCCCCCCTCGGACTTCCTGCCCTGACAACAACTTCCCCACTGTCTGACAACCGTGTCTCCTCATCGTCGGACACCTCTTTACACACTTCTTCCAGTACGTCAACAAGGTCATCATCACCCACAGACTGCGACTGGTGGAAAACCTGGGCATCGGAAAATTGCTCATCAGCAACCGGACAAGTGGTTTGTGACTGTAGGAAGGGTCCAGAAAACAGTTCCTCAGAGTATGCCGGTTCAAATGGCAAATTTTGCTGGGAGGGGGCAGACTGGGGGGGAGGAGGCTGAGGTGCAGGAGCTGGAGGAGTGCCGATTTCGGTGACATGGGTGGACTGCGTGGAAGACTGACTGGTGGACAAATTGCTCGAAGCATTGTCCGCAATCCACGACATCACCTGTTCGCACTGTTCTGGCCTCAACAGTGCTCTACCACGAGTCCCAGTAACTTCAGACTTCAGAACCTAGGGAGTGTAGCTCTGCGGCGTTCCCCTGCTCCCTCATAAGCAGGTGGTGTCTCACCCCGCCCAGGACCACGGCCTCTGACCCCTGCAGTAGTTGGACGCCCACGTCCCCGCCCTCGTCCTCTACCCCTAGCCCTCGGGTTAAACATTTTGAAAATGAGAGTTATAACTTTAACTTTTTTTTTAACTTTTTTTTTGTGTGTTTTTTAGTTTTTAAAACCAAACGATGCTATCCTATTGCTATGGCTATTTTCTAGCCAAGTATGAAAGCACACTACTATGCCAGATGAGATGACGCTGAGTTATGAAAAAAAAAAACGTAAAATAAAAGGAAATGGCAGACTGTGCCTAATTGAAATACAACCCCGGGCCCTAATAAATTTTCCCACTTCGGTCTTTGCGATGGATATGTGCGTCACTAAGCGCAAAACACAGCGGTCGCAAGTCTCACTCCAAATTGCTCCCAATTTGCTAGTAGATGCACTGCAGCAAGTACAGCCACCAGCAGATCAACCAGAAATCAAATATATATAACGCTACTGTAGGTGTAAGTAAGCCGTTTGGATTCTCCTATGGCTATTTTCTAGCCAAGTATTAAAGCACACTACTATGCCAGATGAGATGACGCTGAGTTATGAAAAAAATAAACGTAAAATAAAAAAGGAAATGGCAGACTGTGCCTAATTGAAATCCAACCCCTACTAAATTTTCCCACTTTGGTGTTTGAGGTGGATATGTGTGTCACTAAGAGCTAAACACAACGGTAGCAAGTCCCCCTGCTAATTCCTCACAATATGGTACTAGCTGCACTACTAGTGCCAGCAAGCCCAGCCACAAGCAAATAAAAAAAAAAAGTATAACGTTATTGTAGCCCTGAGAAGGGCTGTTGGGTTGTTGTAGAATCACTCCTGCCTAACAGTAAGCTAATAGAACACCCTAACGCTTTCCCTGACCAGCAGCAGCTCTCTCCCTAGCGGCATCCAGACAGAGAATGATCCGAGCAGCGCGGGCAGCGGCTAGTCTATCCCAGGGTCACCTGATCTGGCCAGCCAACCACTGCTATCTACGTGTAAGGGTACCACGTCATGCTGGGTGGAGTGCAGAGTCTCCTGGCTTGTGATTGGCTCTGTTTCTGGCCGCCAAAAAGCAAAACGGCGGGAGCTGCCATTTTCTCGAGCGGGCGAAATACTCGTCCGAGCAACGAGCAGTTACGAGTACGCTAATGCTCGATCGAGCATCAAGCTCGGACGAGTATGTTCGCTCATCTCTACTCAGGTCTAATGTCTCCTATGCTACCTTGCTAAATGCATAGAACTTTATTGCATTTCTAGCCACTCCTGCGCCCTGACTCCAGGGTTTATATGCAGAGTCTGTGAGCTCTGCTTGACTAATCTTACCGGTATTTCATGTGTATAATCTGTGATCTTTACACTGGATTTACTAACCATTTTCTCTGGACTCTGCCTCCGGTAGGTGGGGAGCATGCACTCTGCCCCCGGTAGGTGAGGAGCATGCACTCTGCCCCCGGTAGGTGAGGAGCATGCACTCTGCCCCCGGTAGGTGAGGAGCATGCACTCTGCCCCCGGTAGGTGAGGAGCATGCACTCTGCCCCCGGTAGGTGAGGAGCATGCACTCTGCCTCTGGTAGGTGAGGAGCATGCACTCTGCCTCCGGTAGGTGAGGAGCATGCACTCTGCCTCCGGTAGGTGATGAGCATGCACTCTGCCCCCGGTAGGTGATGAGCATGCACTCTGCCTCCGGTAGGTGATGAGCATGCACTCTGCCTCCGGTAGGTGATGAGCACGCACTCTGCCTCCGGTAGGTGATGAGCACGCACTCTGCCTCCGGTAGGTGATGAGCACGCACTCTGCCTCCGGTAGGTGATGAGCACGCACTCTGCCTCCGGTAGGTGATGAGCACGCACTCTGCCTCCGGTAGGTGATGAGCACGCACTCTGCCTCCGGTAGGTGATGAGCATGCACTCTGCCTCCGGTAGGTGATGAGCATGCACTCTGCCTCCGGTAGGTGATGAGAATGCACTCTGCCTCCGGTAGGTGATGAGCATGCACTCTGCCTCCGGTAGGTGATGAGCATGCACTCTGCCTCCGGTAGGTGATGAGCATGCACTCTGCCTCCGGTAGGTGATGAGCATGGCCTGTGTGTTATACACTGTACCCACATCCTTTGTCTGGTGAGATGTGCAGGTATCTATGATCTGTATACATAGTGACATACTGTAATAATGATACAGAGCAGACTGATAACAGAATCTCTAGGTTCTGCTTCTATGTATGTTCTCCATAGTCTGCTCTACATGAATGGCATTGGAGAGTGATCCTCTCATATCCCGGCAGCAGCACTCCTCATACAGTGATGTTACCTGCATATGGCTTGTCTGTACACATCTTTACCTCATTCTAATGTGTCCTTTGTGTTTTCACTAGACGTCCTCTCCTAAGCGGCTGTCACAGACCCCTATGAGAGATGAAAAGAGGAGGAAAACTAGGCAGAGGTTATGTCCTCACCCATTGTCTATTAAGAATGAGTCTTGTATCTATTCTCCTGTGTTACCCCAGGATACAGATCCAGAGATCCACACAGATCCCAGGCCCAAGCCTTCTTATCATGGATCATGCCTGTGCAGCGCTGCGTAATCTGTGTGCGCTATATAAATAAAGAATTATTATTATTATTATTATTATCATCTCCAGACATCATTCTCTATTGAAGATTCTTGTTTATAGGAATATTAAATCTCAGAGATTAAATCTGATGACCCAGACCAGATCTTCCTCCTGAGGAAGGAGAATGTAACCACCAGTGGAATCCACTAAAGATCCTGAAGGGAAACGACAGGGAAAGGATGACTCTACTTTCCAGTCACTGATGATGACGTCTTCCCTACTCACCCAGTCCTGTCTATATATTTTCAGCGTGGATGGACCACACCTGATAACGGCATTAGAGGTCCAGTGACCAAGGGATGAAATCCTACTCTGTACCACCACTGGCCATGTGACCTGTCACAATAGCGTTCTGATGCTTCTATTACCAGCATTAAGGATTCCTCTGAAGTCCTGGCTGCTTTGGTCGTGGCAAGAAGAGCTGTATGGACAAAGCTCTGGAGTAAGGACGCGCCACCAAAAGAATTATTTGAATTTTCAAGATCTAAAGACTCAAAAATCCAGGAAGAGCAGGAAGAGTTTGTCGTTCCATCACATCGACTTGGTACACAGGGTCGGTTCAGACACAGGCAACACCTTCCATGAGTAGGTAAAAAGCCACTTAACTCAAAACCGTGGGAGTTAGTGCATCTGGCCTGGTGGAATATCAACAATAAGAAGGAGGTCCTTCTCTTCAGATTGGCCAAAGTCTTTATCAGACGCCTGGTGTCCTCTACAATACATCAAGTATAGACTCTGTAACCTTCCCATCTGCCCTGATCCTGACCAGCAATCTGCTAGTTGTATATCTCTGCCTCAGCGGTATCACTGCGCGGCATCAACTGTCCTATCAGATCTTCATATTCCCATCTGTCCTATCAGATCTTCATATTCCCATCCTGCCTCCACATCGGGAGAACATCGGGATAGCGCTTCAGACTCCTGCCCACTGCATTGCCAGTCACGTCCTTAAACGTTCCATACCTGGAGGACTGGTTATTTCCATGGAACTTCTGAATCTTCAACTTCAAATTTGAAGAAGAGTAATGAAAGTCTAGAAATGTATTTTTGGAAATATTTCCCCTGATATCAGCTAACAAAAGTTAGTGAGTGACAAGAGCACTGGCCGAATGCCTGGCACCATAGATGTAGTGCAATGAGTAAAGCCCATAACTGAAGTGAAGGAACCAGTCCCAATAATTTATGGCAAGGAAATGCTGGATTCTTCATCCTCGCACATTAGCCAGAGGGATACGTCTTCCTGAGGCTGGGGTCCCATGTAGGAGATGATGAGGATCATAAGTCTTGGAACACTCAAGAGAAGATATTGTCCTCTATTCATCGGGAGCTGTGAGCCAATCAGACCAGAGTTACAATACTTCTATGTTATTATTCTAACGCGTCTTTCTCGTCTGCAGCAATCACAATGTGCTGCTGCATACATAAGTCATTTACTATAAAAAGGTTCCTGAAGTCTCCAACTTACAAGAGAATGCAAAACCCTGCGCTAAGCAGAGGCGAATCTTCAGCTGTTGACACTTGATATCCTTAGCGAGTATTCTGGATATCAGAAATATCAGTGGCGTTACTATCGCTGTACCAACCGTAGCAGTGATGCTAATGGCCAGCCCAGGACACACGACCGAATCATAAATTATGCATGTCGTGTACCTAGGTGGGCCTGGCCCTATTGACCAAAGCTGCTGCAGCCGCAATGCTGAGGGGGCTGCCCGTCCCTAAGCCTGCGGCACCTGGCTCCACCTGTGTGACCAGGCAACGGGCCGTCCTATCTTCTTCCTGCATGAAGACATGTGACGTCACATGACACATCCTGGCCAGCGCTGAGTGGAGGTCCAGGGCGCCTACTCACAAAGGATATATCTTCTGGCTGCACTAAAAGCCTAAGGCCAGGAGAATCCTCAAAAGCCGCCGATCATGATCATGTTTGATGGCCACGACATCGTCCAGGAGGACTGCAGATCTCCAAGCAATGTCCTTCAAGGATTCCTACCAGAAAGCATCATGTTACTTTCCTGCTCAGCCTTCATCCAACCATTTCTACAGTCTTCAGAACAATTCTTTTAAACAATATATTTTCAAATAATTTTTATAAGGGGGCAAATTGTCCACATGGATCATTGACTCCATGAGATGTTCTCTGGTCATGAAGCTCCAGACCAGCTGAGAGCCGACTCTACATCAGCTTCTGTAGCTGAGCTCTGTCACGTCTATCAGTCCTACAGAGCAGCCACGTGGTCCTCTCCATCCCCATCTATAAATCTCTGCAGGATGGACTTCTCTGCCTCCTAATGCTTCAGCCTTACACAAGGCGGTGCTTCAGCAGGCGACTAAGATCCCTCCCCATAAGTACTGCTTGCTACGTCCCATATGTGTGCTGCCGAACGGACGAAAAAGGAGGAAATTTGCTTACCGAAATTTCCATTTCTTTTAGTCCGTGAGGCAGCACAGCTTTCCCGCCCTTAAATGATGAAACGTTATTGCTATATACCATACAAGGGTTGTGTGTGCGCTCCGGCCTTATATAGGGGGAGTCAGCCAAGACACTAATTGTTTAATTGTCTACTACTGCTTGTTAACCTGTTCTCTTCCGAGTTGTACCTAGGGGATAAATCCCATATGTGTGCTGCCGAACGGACTAAAAGAAATGGAAATTTCGGTAAGCAAATTTCCTCCATACTAGATACATAGGAGATAATAATCGTGTGATATAAGGTATAATAACTCACCACAATACACAACATACTAGATACATAAGAGATAATAATCGTGTGATATAAGGTATAATAACTCACCACAATACACAACATACTAGATACATAGGAGATAATAATCCTGTAATATAAGGTATAATAACTCACCACAATACACAACATACTAGATACATAAGAGATAATAATCGTGTGATATAAGGTATAATAACTCACCACAATACACAACATACTAGATACATAAGAGATAATAATCGTGTGATATAAGGTATAATAACTCACCACAATACACAACATACTAGATACATAGGAGATAATAATCCTGTAATATAAGGTATAATAACTCACCACAATACACAACATACTAGATACATAGGAGATAATAATCGTGTGATATAAGGTATAATAACTCGCCACAATACACAACATACTAGATACATAAGAGATAATAATCGTGTGATATAAGTTATAATAACTCACCACAATACACAACATACTAGATACATAGGAGATAATAATCGTGTGATATAAGGTATAATAACTCACCACAATACACAACATACTAGATACATAAGAGATAATAATCCTGTGATATAAGGTATAATAACTCACCACAATACACAACATACTAGATACATAAGAGATAATAATCGTGTGATATAAGGTATAATAACTCACCACAATACACAACATACTAGATACATAAGAGATAATAATCCTGTGATATAAGGTATAATAACTCACCACAATACACAACATACTAGATACATAGGAGATAATAATCCTGTGATATAAGGTATAATAACTCACCACATACACAACATACTAGATACATAGGAGATAATAATCGTGTGATATAAGGTATAATAACTCACCACAATACACAACATACTAGATACATAGGAGATAATAATCCTGTGATATAAGGTATAATAACTCACCACAATACACAACATACTAGATACATAGGAGATAATAATCGTGTGATATAAGGTATAATAACTCACCACAATACACAACATACTAGATACATAGGAGATAATAATCGTGTGATATAAGGTATAATAACTCACCACAATACACAACATACTAGATACATAGGAGATAATAATCGTGTGATATAAGGTATAATAACTCACCACAATACACAACATACTAGATACATAAGAGATAATAATCCTGTAATATAAGGTATAATAACTCACCACAATACACAACATACTAGATACATAGGAGATAATAATCCTGTGATATAAGGTATAATAACTCACCACATACACAACATACTAGATACATAAGAGATAATAATCCTGTGATATAAGGTATAATAACTCACCACAATACACAACATACTAGATACATAGGAGATAATAATCGTGTGATATAAGGTATAATAACTCACCACATACACAACATACTAGATACATAGGAGATAATAATCGTGTGATATAAGGTATAATAACTCACCACATACACAACATACTAGATACATAGGAGATAATAATCCTGTGATATAAGGTATAATAACTCACCACAATACACAACATACTAGATACATAGGAGATAATAATCGTGTGATATAAGGTATAATAACTCACCACAATACACAACATACTAGATACATAGGAGATAATAATCCTGTGATATAAGGTATAATAACTCACCACAATACACAACATACTAGATACATAGGAGATAATAATCGTGTGATATAAGGTATAATAACTCACCACAATACACAACATACTAGATACATAGGAGATAATAATCCTGTGATATAAGGTATAATAACTCACCACATACACAACATACTAGATACATAAGAGATAATAATCCTGTGATATAAGGTATAATAACTCACCACAATACACAACATACTAGATACATAGGAGATAATAATCGTGTGATATAAGGTATAATAACTCACCACATACACAACATACTAGATACATAGGAGATAATAATCGTGTGATATAAGGTATAATAACTCACCACATACACAACATACTAGATACATAGGAGATAATAATCGTGTGATATAAGGTATAATAACTCACCACAATACACAACATACTAGATACATAAGAGATAATAATCCTGTGATATAAGGTATAATAACTCACCACAATGACCGGCAGACAGGTGCAGGAGCAGCACAATGAGGGGGTACATCTTTCTCATCCTGGGGGGTTATTTGGGGGGACCCCGAGTCACAGAACACAAGTGTCTCCAGATACAAACGCAGCTGTAACTCTGTATCACAGTGACTGGAGGCGAAGCTCAGCTCTGATTGGACGCTACTTACACTTTCCTCCAATAGGAGAGAGACTTTCCCGCTGCTCAGCAGTTACCGGGCAGAGTGAGGCTGGAGAGGTTACACTCTGGAGAAAGTGAAAGTAAAACTGGAGATTTTCGAGAAATGCTGAAGATTTATGGGAAACTTGTCGGGGAGTATTCACACCTTCAGTTTGGCAGATGCAGTTTTCAGAGCCAAAAGCGGGTGTTGATGATAATGGGTGAGAACATATCACTGAGCGCTGCTCCTCCTCCTCTATTCTCACTCCACTCCTGGTTTGGACATCAGAAACTGCATCTGAAAAACTGAACGTGTGAACGCGTCCTCAGAGCTCAGGAGGGATAAGACGCAGTCACATAGTGAGCGGATGAAGCCATAAGACACATTTGCATTGGGGACTGTATTTTTAAGTCGCAGAAGTGGTAATTCTAGTGCTAAGAGACAACCCGGAGGAGACTCCTCCTACATAGAACATCTCTGATTCCCCTGACAGCAATAACAGCAGCATCTGAGGGGTTAGACGGCAGAAATCTGTGTTCTCCCTGAATTCTTGTTACTTCCCCTCAGGAGTAATGGAGAAGTATATGAGGTCTATGTTCCCAAATATCCAATTATATGATCTGTACACTGGATATATATGGACGCTGTACTATAGAGATGGATGGAGGCAGGGCCGATTCTAGTATATTTGCTGCCTGAGGCGAATATTAAAATGCTGCCCCCCCCCCCGCTCCCTGTTAAGTAAATCCTTAAACTTTACTAACAACTAACAACCCTACAGACAGCTCCCTGACACTGTGTGACTGACTACAGGATCTGAGAGGCATTAGTGGCATCTAGTACCTTATAGATGACAATCTCTTCCATCAGGAGGACTTCATTCCGGGTTCTCCAATCCATGACGTATCGCGGCTGAGCTCACGGCCGGATATCTTCAGCTCCGTGCAGCATCTCCACCCGGGGTCCCTAAAAATACCACAGTCGCTTACAGTATAAAGTCTCCTGGAAAACAACACTGTGCTCCTAAATAATATATACCCCTCACAACACAACTGATCGCACGCTACCCCACTTATAAAACATCCCTTCATTATATATATTCTACTGGAATTATAGCATGCTAAGCACAAATCAATATACAACACCCCCAATTTATTATTACAGACCCCCCCCAACATTTGGTTTACATGATGCAAAGTAATCTGTATCCTATAACTAATAAATATATAGCACCCCCTAATGAATATATATATATATAATACATTTATTTTTATATATCCCTGCTCTCATATATTTAAAGGCCTCGTTATTCACCACCCAATTAAATTATATACAGATCCCCTACAACTTAAATAAAATCTTGCCCCACATATACAGTCCCCTCCCAGCTTAGTAATATACTGTATCCCATATACAGCCCCCCCAGCTTAGTAATATACTGTACCCGATATACAGTCCCCTCCCAGCTTAGTAATATACTGTATCCCATATACAGACCCTGCAGTTTAGTAATATACTGTATCCCATATACAGCCCCCCCAGCTTAGTAATATACTGTATCCCATATACAGCCCCCCCAGCTTAGTAATATACTGTACCCGATATACAGTCCCCTCCCAGCTTAGTAATATACTGTATCCCACATACAGCCCCCCCAGCTTAGTAATATACTGTATCCCATATACAGCCCCCCAGCTTAGTAATATACTGTATCCCATATACATCCCCCAGCTTAGTAATATACTGTATCCCATATACATCCCCCCAGCTTAGTAATATACTGTACCCCATATACATTCCCCCAGCTTAGTAATATACTGTACCCCATATACAGCCCCCAGCTTAGTAATATACTGTATCCCATATACAGCCCTCCCAGCATAGTAATATACTGTACCCCATATACAGCCCCCAGCTTAGTAATATTCTGTATCCCATATACAGCCCTCCCAGCTTAGTAATATACTGTATCCCATATACATCCCCCAGCTTAGTAATATACTGTATCCCATATACAGCCCCCCAGCTTAGTAATATACTGTATCCCATATACAGACCCTGCAGTTTAGTAATATACTGTATCCCATATACAGCCCCCCCAGCTTAGTAATATACTGTACCCGATATACAGTCCCCTCCCAGCTTAGTAATATACTGTATCCCACATACAGCCCCCCCAGCTTAGTAATATACTGTATCCCATATACAGCCCCCCAGCTTAGTAATATACTGTATCCCATATACATCCCCCCAGCTTAGTAATATACTGTACCCCATATACATACCCCCAGCTTAGTAATATACTGTACCCCATATACAGCCCCCAGCTTAGTAATATACTGTATCCCATATACAGCCCTCCCAGCATAGTAATATACTGTACCCCATATACAGCCCCCAGCTTAGTAATATTCTGTATCCCATATACAGCCCTCCCAGCTTAGTAATATACTGTATCCCATATACATCCCCCAGCTTAGTAATATACTGTATCCCATATACAGCCCCCCAGCTTAGTAATATACTGTATCCCATATACAGCCCCCCAGCTTAGTAATATACTGTACCCCATATACATCCCCCCAGCTTAGTGATATACTGTACTCCATATACAGCCCCCCAGCTTAGTAATATACTGTACCCCATATACAGTCCCCCAGCTTAGTAATATACTGTATCCTATATACAGCCCCCCAGCTTAGTAATATACTGTATCCCATATACAGCTCCCCAGCTTAGTAATATACTGTACCCCATATACAGCCCCCTCCCAGCTTAGTAATATACTGTATCCCATATACAGCCCCCTCCCAGCTTAGTAATATACTGTATCCCATATACAGCCCCCTTCCAGCTTAGTAATATACTGTATCCCATATACATCCCCCAGCTTAGTAATATACTGTATCCCATATACAGCCCCCCAGCTTAGTAATATACTGTATCCCATATACAGCCCCCCAGCTTAGTAATATACTGTACCCCATATACATCCCCCCAGCTTAGTGATATACTGTACTCCATATACAGCCCCCCAGCTTAGTAATATACTGTACCCCATATACAGTCCCCCAGCTTAGTAATATACTGTATCCTATATACAGACCCCCAGCTTAGTAATATACTGTATCCCATA
The DNA here is from genome assembly GCF_040894005.1 of Engystomops pustulosus. NCBI lineage: Eukaryota > Metazoa > Chordata > Amphibia > Anura > Leptodactylidae > Engystomops > Engystomops pustulosus. The sequence continues at coordinate 25,746,162 of NC_092419.1, forward strand.
TACAGCTCCCCAGCTTAGTAATATACTGTATCCCATATACAGCCCCCTCCCAGCTTAGTAATATACTGTACCCCATATACAGCCCCCTCCCAGCTTAGTAATATACTGTATCCCATATACAGCCCCCTCCCAGCTTAGTAATATACTGTATCCCATATACAGCCCCCCAGCTTAGTAATATACTGTATCCCATATAAATCCCCCCAGCTTAGTAATATACTGTACCCCATATACATACCCCCAGCTTAGTAATATACTGTACCCCATATACAGCCCCCTCCCAGCTTAGTAATATACTGTATCCCATATACATCCCCCAGCTTAGTAATATACTGTATCCCATATACAGCCCCCCAGCTTAGTAATATACTGTATCCCATATACATCCCCCCAGCTTAGTAATATACTGTATCCCATATACATTCCCCAGCTTAGTAATATTCTGTATCCCATATACAGCCCCCTCCCAGCTTAGTAATATACTGTATCCCATATACAGCCCCCCAGCTTAGTAATATACTGTATCCCATATACAGCCCCCCAGCTTAGTAATATACTGTACCCCATATACAGCCTCCCAGCTTAGTAATATACTGTATCCCATATACATCCCCCCCAGCTTAGTAATATACTGTATCCCATATACAGCCCCCCCAGCTTAGTAATATACTATATCCCATATACATCCCCCCCAGCTTAGTAATATACTGTATCCCATATACAGCCCCCTCCCAGCTTAGTAATATACTGTACCCCATATACATCCCCCCAGCTTAGTAATATACTGTACCCCATATACAGCCTCCCAGCTTAGTAATATACTGTATCCCATATACAGCCCCCCAGCTTAGTAATATACTGTATCCCATATACATCCCCCAGCTTAGTAATATACTGTATCCCATATACATCCCCCCAGCTTAGTAATATACTGTATCCCATATACAGCCCCCCAGCTTAGTAATATACTGTATCCCATATACAGCCCCCCCAGCTTAGTAATATTCTGTATCCCATATACAGCCCCCCCAGCTTAGTAATATACTGTATCCCATATACATCCCCCCAGCTTAGTAATATACTGTATCCCATATACATTCCCCAGCTTAGTAATATTCTGTATCCCATATACAGCCCCCTCCCAGCTTAGTAATATACTGTATCCCATATACAGCCCCCCAGCTTAGTAATATACTGTATCCCATATACATCCTCCCAGCTTAGTAATATACTGTATCCTATATACAGCCCCCCCAGGTTAGTAATATACTGTATCCCATATACAGCCTCCCAGCTTAGTAATATACTGTATCCTATATACAGCCCCCCCAGCTTAGTAATATACTGTATCCCATATACAGCCCCCTCCCAGCTTAGTAATTTACTGTACCCCATATACAGCCCCCCCAGCTTAGTAATATACTGTATCCCATATACAGCTCTCTCAGCTTAGTAATATACTGTATCCCATATACAGCCCTCAGCTTAGTAATATACTGTATCCCATATACAGCTCTCTCAGCTTAGTAATATACTGTATCCCATATACAGCCCCCCAGCTTAGTAATATACTGTATCCTATATACAGCTCTCTCAGCTTAGTAATATACTGTACCCCATATACAGCTCCTGCAGCTTAGTAATATGCTGTATCCCATATACATCCCCCCAGCTTAGTAATATACAGTATCCCATATACAGTCCCCCAGTTTAGTAATATACTGTATCCCATATACATCCCCCCAGCTTAGTAATATACAGTATCCCATATACAGTCCCCCAGTTTAGTAATATACTGTATCCCATATACAGCCCCCCCAGCTTAGTGATATAGTGATATATAATATATAGCATCCCCCAGTATAAAATAATTATGGCCCCAAATAATATATATGGCACCCCCCCTAGTATAAAATAATTATGGCCCCAAATAATACATATAGCATCCCCCTCCCCTAGTATAAAATAATTATGGCCCCAAATAATACATATAGCATCCCCCCCCCCCCCCAGCATAAAATAATTATGGCCCCCTGTGAGGCGCGGCTCCGCACAGTGACACAGGCGCGTGACGTCACGGCGCCTGTGTCACTGCTTAGAACGGAGCGACGCAGCTGCCGGAAAGGCACTGCGTCGCTCCGCATATAAATCGCGCCTGTTTCTTAAAGAGACAGGCGCGATTTATTATAGCTGGTGGGCGATTCAGGCGTTAATGGACACCCGAATCGCTCACTTAAGAGCGGCAAATTTCGCCGCCCTTTACAGGGACCCGCATTTTGCCGCCTGAGGCGAGATTTTCATCTCGCCTCATGGCAGATGCGGCCCTGGATGGAGGGTCCATGTAATGTCAGTACAGGATGGAGCTGCTCTCTGCTGGGGATATTTGTGAGACCGGGTCATACACTAGCCCACAGGGGGCGACAATACAAGACACCGGGGCCTGGTTACCGATCACATGCGTTTCCCTTGAAACCCATATGCGATGGGGCCGAGTGCTCCCTGTGCATTAGCCGAGCGGAACGTGTGACCCCGGCCTGAAAGTATCATATACCAGCAGTCCCAGTCCTAATGAGGGAGCTACAGCACAGGTGCAAGTCCAAATCAACCACCTGGAGGGCGCACTACACAACAAAACTCAGTGTAAACGCACGTGTTAACAAAACAACAATGTTAATGCATTGTTATTGAATGCATTAACATTGCGTTTACATTGTGTTTTGTAAATGTTAACAGTGATGTAATTAAGCAAATCACTTCTCCTCAGCTGTTGTAATGAGTTTTAAAACGCTATGAACATGCAACCAAATCGCACATCGTGACCGCGACCTTGTACCTCCCAACTTTTGGGCTACAGAAAGAGGGACAAAAAGTAACTCCCCCTTTTTCCCTAAACCACGCCCCTTGCCCCACCCCCACGCATAGTATAATATTGTCCCTAATGGCCCCCACATAGTATAATGACGCCTTCCTGTGGCAAACTCCCTAATGGACTTTTATAATACCCATAATGCAACTCAGCAACATATAACACCCCCTCTTTAATTTTATCCTCCCTTTCCTTTTGTGCCCCCTCTTTTATCTATCTCCCCAAGCTTATATTGCCCTAACATTGTGTACTCCTACCCCCTCCCCTCTCATATTGTAGCCCCCCCTGTCCTCCATCATTGTCATATTGTGACATGAATTCATGCAGTCGTCATGTCTCCTCCGGTATCAGCCACATCTGTACTGATACTTCCGATACTCGGCTCCATGGCCCCTTCTTTGGTATTTGGGAAATACATATAATGATGTGATATAATGTGTATTCCACAAACTGTATCTGCTCCTGTCACACAGCGCCGCCATGTGATACAACAGGATATTGCAGGCAGGTTATGTCACCTTGTATCTCAGCCTGTTTGTCTGGAATTCTGCTCGATTTCTTCCGCAGCCGCACAGGATACCTGCGAGCAGCACAAGAAAGAAAAGATCTTGCGCCTGCACGAGAATTCCAGACAGCCGGGTGGGCGTGCATAAATTAGGACTCGAAGGAGGCGCTCGTCGGACGGGGCCCTGAGGACGCTTTCACATGATGTGTTGTGTCACGGTTTTTTGATGCATTCTTAAAGCATTCCAAAGGCTTCAGCTTTGACCACACGCTGAGGATACATCGTGTTTTAGCAGACGCAGTGGAATCGCAATGTCACCTCAGCATTTTTTGAACGCATCAAAAAAACATACATTTTTTCCGTATGCGTCTTTCAAATGTTTGCTTGCGTATGTTTTTTGAAAACGCAATGCTCAATGTGGGTTAATTACAGGCAGTTGCGTCTAAAAAAGTTGTAAAAACACAGTAAGGGTGATGCCACATGTGGCGTTTTGAACCCGTTTTTGGTCCGTTTTTAAGCAGTCCGTTAAAAACTGCATGCGTTAAAAAACGCATCCATTTTTTAAAGACGGATACGTTTTTTGAAAATGCATCAGTTTTTGACAGGTTTTACCAATTATCTTAATTAAAAATGTTAAAAACCGCATGAGTTTTGAAAAATGGATGTGTTTTTTAACGCATACGGTTTTTAACGGACTGGTTAAAAACGGACCAAAAATGGGTGCAAAACGCCATTAGGGGTGATGCCACAGTCCGTCCAAAAATGCATGCGTTTTTTGAAAGTGCATCCGTTTTTGACCAGTTTTAATTAAGATAATTGGTAAAACCTGTCAAAAACGGATGTGTTTTCAAAAAACGCAAGCATTTTTGGACTGACTGCTTGAAAACGGACCAAAAACGGGTTCAAAACGCCACGTGTGGCATCACCCTAATGGGGCAGATTTATCAAGCTGTCTAAAAGTAAGAATGTTAGTGGCCCATAGCAGCCAAGTACAGCTCCCCTTTAAAATAGTCACGAGCAGGCCACAAATGTATAGGTTTACAAAAAACGCAACAAGTTTGAAAGATGCAATGAAAACGCAACGCAAAAACCGCAGACACAAAAAACGCAACAGAGAAAACACCAAGTTAAGACACTAGACACTTTATCCAAAAACCCATTTAAAAAGCCAATATGCAAATATGATGCGTCTTACAAGGATGCAAAAACACAATGAAGAAAAACGTATCAAAAAACGCCACGTGTGTCGCCGGCCTTATTTCTAGTATTCTTTTATTGATATGATATTTGTGACATAAGTGCTTTCAGCAAAACTAGTCACAGCTTCCCCCATCCAAAACTAAGTGTATTCATTGTGAGCGGAGCATTAGAGAGGGGGGAATCTTAGTACCTGGGATAAACTTAAATGGAGGCGACATCAGAGCTTCCTCTCAGTAAAAACTTTACGTGAGGACACCTCCCTAGTACAATGCAGGAATATAAATCTGTGTTTCACAGTCCTGCTGCTACTAACAACATACACAGCAGTACGATTACACTTCTCTCCAGACTGCGTAGTCATACAGACCGCTTTTGCTCTCTTCATCTCAGGGTATAGGAGTCCCCCACGGTCCCATATTCCCCATCACGGAGACCCCCACCAATCAGCAAGTAAGGTCTTATCCATATTAATAATAATCCATAACCTGCTATATGACCAGACAACCCCTTTAACACCTCTGTAACTTCCTTCATGTCGTTTTCCCGTCCTCTAGTGACTTTCTCCTCTTACAGGGAGATAAGCGGACCCCATATGTCACCGCCTATCTCTAGATCATCCCTACATGGGCCGTACGCATCTTATGTGTTATACAGTAATGAAACAAATCATCTTTTCCTTTCAGGGTTAAACAATAAGTGTAAGACCTAATCTTATCCTGACGCAGGGTCTGGGACGGCTGCCATCTAGGATGTCCGCATGTTATGAAATATTTAGCTTCTAATTGTACAATAATAGCTGTGGAGAGTGCTCACAGCCATCACACAGGGGGCAATGGTCCTGAGCCTCTAGGGGGCGCTGCTACCCTGTTTTCCTTGGAAATAAAACTTAGTGCAATATTTTTCTAGCTTAGAAATATAAGATCTGGCAGCAGCAATTGCTCCATCTCCCTCTATGCCAGGGGTAGGGAACCTATGGCTCGGGAGCCAGATGTGGCTCTTTTGATGGCTGCATCTGGCTCACAGACAAATCATTGATTAATAGCGATCGGAAGTGTGTACATCTAAGACACATAGTGATGATCACTGGATGTTACCGCTGCCTGCATCCTTTCTGTGACCAAAGTGCCATTGCCGCCCATTGCTTAGGTAACAGCAGCTGTGTCATAGAGTAGAGCGGCCTCCACTCCTCTCTATGACCCAGCCACCATTGCCTAAGCAACGATGGCAGCAGTGCGTCATATAGAAGAGAGCGGGAGTGATGAGAAACCACTGAAGGGAGAGCAGGTAGGTGAGTATTCACTTTTTTTTTGCTGTTACTACCTATCTACTGGGGGCATGTACTGGCACTACCTATCTACTGGGGGCAAGTATGTGCTCTGACTACCTATCTACTGGGGCCTGGGGCATGTGATGGGGCTACCTGTCTACTGGGGGGTATTTGCTGTGGCTACCTATCTACTAGGGTCATGTGCTATGACTACCTATCTACCTTGGGTTTTGGTGTGGCTACCTATCTATTGGGGACCATGTGCTGTGGCTACCTGGCTACTTGTAGAGCATGTGCTGTGACTACCTATCTAATGAGGGGCATGTGCTGTGGCTACCTATCTACTGGGGGGGCATTTGCTGTGGCTACCTATTTACTAGCAGGAATGTGATGGTGCTATCTATCTACTGGGGGGGCATGTGCCGTGGTTACCAATATACTAGTGGGCATGTGCTGTGGCTACCTATCTACTTGGGGGCATGTGTTGGAGCTACCTGTCTATTTGGGTGCATGTGCTGTGGCTACATATGCACTGGGGTGCATGTGCTGTGGCTACATATGCACTGGGGGGCATGTGCTGGGGCTACATATGCACTGGGGTGCATGTGCTGGGGCTATCTATTTACTGGGGACCATGTGATCTGGCTATCTATCTACTAGAGGGGAAGTGCTGTGACTACCTATCTACTGGGAGGAATGTGCTGTGGCTACCTATCTACTTAGGGGCATGTGCATATTTTATGGCTCTCACAGAATTACATTTTAAAATATGTGATATTCATGGCTCTCTCAAACAAAAAGGTTCCCGACCCCTGCTCTATGCCGTATATTAGTATTAACAGATCATGTAGATACTGCAAGAGGTTGTGAAGGAAGAATTCATGGGGCAAAAACTGACTGTTGCGTTGCAAATGCTACGAGCAGCGACCTACGAGCAAGTCCTCATTGAAGGAAAGTGCTAAACATGAGCGATCGGGGCCAATGATTTAACTAGAAATGGAGTCACAAGAAATTCAGCCTGAAATTCTGAGTTTGGAGAGTTATATGTATCTTAGAGAAGTTTTTGACATAATGGGGCTCATTTACTAAGGGTCGTGCGCTTCACTTTTGTTGGACTGTTTTCCCTTTTCGGGAATTCCGCGGCTTGCACGGGTATTTAAGAAGTATCTGCACTGGGACTGTGGTGCGTCGTGATCCTTTTTTGACGCCTTCCATGCGACACAAATCGGGGGGAGTGCCGTTAGACGATCCGACTGATTTGGACTGAGCACAGGATTTAACTTTTAAATTGTGTCGCATGCCCAAGCACTTACATGCATCAGGAAGAAGAAGGTGAACTCCGGCGGACCTGAGCAGGGAAGCGACACATGCAGGATGGTGCACGATCATAGTGAATCGCGGCACAGGGCATTATTGTTGGACAATGTACTTTCTGTGAACTCCAGTGACCGGGTAAGTAAATGTGGCCCCATGGTCCAACAATTGTTGTACACGGACAGAGAGTAACAAGACTTTCCTGATGGAATCCGGATGTTTATGCTCATGTATGTGATGGTCGGACTGCAGGATATAAAGCAATGATTAATTTTTTGTTCAACAGTAAATGTGATTCCTTTTTCATGGAAATTCAAGACATCCCCCGAAAATAAGACCTAGCGTCTCTTTAGGAGCAAAAATGAATATAAGACATTTATATCTTAGCCTTATTTTCAGGGAAACAGGTGCAACACCCCTGCCGATGCAAAGGGTTGAGTAGGTGTTGCGAAAATGTCCCTCTTCATGTCGGAAGTTGTGACAGGAGAGACCTGCTAATTACAGCCTGTGAAAAGCCTGGAAAGGCAACAGTTAGCTATGTGTAAGTTATTGACCAATGAGTTTGGTTGTATTGTAACCTGGAGTGTGATTGGAGAGGTGCTACCACCTGATCAGGGGGAGTGATAAAACCCCTGTGCAGTGGGAGCACAGGTCTCTTAGGCCCTAGGCCAGTGATGGCAAACCTTTTAGAGGCCGAGTGCCCAAACTACAACAAAGACCCGCTTATTTATCGCAAAGTGCCAACACAGAAATTTAATTTGTGATTTATACTCCCTCCTCTGTCACAGTTTTCATTGATACCAGCACCTGAGGACATCAATAAGCAGAAAATAGTCCCAGGTAGAGCTGTCACTTTAATATAGCTCTGTGCACAGCAAGTCCTGGGCTGTCTGGGACTGTAGGAAGATACCTGGAGTCATCTCTGGTGATGGCCTGAGTGCCCACAGAAAGGGCTCCGAGTGCCACCTCTGGCACCAGTGCCATAGGTTAGCCATCACTGCCCTAGGCCCTTCCACAGAGCAGAGAGTCTCTCTTAGCTCTTGGCTGTAAAGGGATATTCCCACTTTGGCAAATTAATGTTATTGTTTGTATGATGAAAAATCATACAATTTTCGTATATACTTTCTGTATCAATTCCTCACAGTTTTCGAGATCTTTGCTTACTGTCTTTCCATAGAAAGCCTCTATGTTTCGTTGCAGTGGATAGAAATCTGACCACGGTCACACAGGTGCACGGCTCGTTATATCACAGAGAGTAATCAGAGCTGTGTGTTCTAACGAGCCGTGCACCTGTGTAACCATGGTCAGATTTCTGTCCACTGGAAATAAACAATGAAGCTTCCTATAGAAGGACAACAAGCAGAGATCTAAAAAACCGTGAGGAATTGATGCAGGAAGTATATTGGAAAATTGTATAACTTTTCTTTTTTAAAACAAAATCATTTACTTGTTGACATGGGCTCAGCTCTTGCCACAAGAGCACGTGCTCTCAGCACACAGAGTGAAGAGAGACAGTGGGTAGCACAGCATTAGTGCTGCACACAGAACTTCCTCCCAGGACCAGAGTCACCAGACTCATAGCTGCAGCATCCACAGATTGGACACAGCTACATCCCAGCCTGCATCTACTACCAGGCTGGTGCATCATTCCTGAGGACACTCTCCATGACCACTCCAGTAATCCAGAGTCTCCAGTAATCCGGCATCTGTTCTGAAATTGTTTAGGCCCATTTCCTGCAGTTGTTCCAATAAAGAACCGTGAGTTATTTTGCACAACATTGCATCTGTCTGTTCCCTGGATACGGCTGTATCACCACCAAGGGGCTCCTAATCCATTACCCAGGGACATATACTACGGACACTAAGGGGTTGCCCCAGGGAGAACCAGGACCTCAGCCTCATTTTCCATATTTCTTGCCAACACCACCTGCTGGAGACCTGGCAGGCTGTAGGACAGCCCTCCGGTCCCCATACCAAGCACCGTGACACAGCGTGCCTAGGCCGCAACCGCCAGCCACTCCGGTATTCTGGGCCCCAAGAAAAGGCTAGGCCCAGGTGGGGGATGTAGCAGGGTATTACTGGAAGACTATCTCTAGTAAGGATAGTCGAGAAATCACAATATCACGGCACCTACCTATGTTTTCATATGTATCATATCCTGTTAGAAGCTTAAAGGGGTCACGTATACCCAAGCAGTAGTTCTCTAAGGTAGCTATATCGGTATATCACTGATAGGATGCATACGATTCCAGTTTTATTCCATTCTTCCCTAAAAAATTGGACGTGGTGGTACGTCCCTGCAATTCAGTGACACAGTATCCTTGGTGTTCAATGATACAGACTGAGTGGTGTGTAATCCCTGCAACTCCCTGTCTTTCAGTGTTGTTGAGCGCCACGGAGCCCCTGTCGTTGAGCGCCACGGAGCCCCTGTCGTTGAGCGCCACGGAGCCCCTGTCGTTGAGCGCCACGGAGCCCCTGTCGTTGAGCGCCACGGAGCCCCTGTCGTTGAGCGCCACGGAGCCCCTGTCGTTGAGCGCCACGGAGCCCCTGTCGATGAGCGGTACAAAGCCCCTGTCGTTGAGCACCTCAGCCCCTGCGTCACTGCAGGAGAACATGGCCCCTGATTCACTGGAGGAGCAGACAGTGAGCTGTCACTAATTACAGACCAGAGGACGTGGGCCCCCTAGTTGTCACAGTGGGCCCCCCTCCTCCTGGTCATGACAGGCATCAGGGGCCACCAATCAGCTAGCAGCTACTGCTGAGTGTCCTCCCCCTGGCACAGCACAGGCTGCACTCATGTGCAGGAACTCAGGATGGATGAGGAGCTGCTGATGGCTTCCAGCACAAGAAAAAGGTACAAAATAAAAGTGCATCACATTTACATACACACTGGGGGTCATTTACTAAGGGCCTGATTCGCGTTTTCCCGACGTGTTACCCGAATATTTCCGATTTGCGCCGATTGTACCTGAATTGCCCCGGGATTTTGGCACACGCGATCGGATTGTGGCGCATCGGCGCCGGCATGCGCGCGACGGAAATCGGGGGGCGTGGCCGAATGAAAACCCGACGTATTAGGAAAAACCGCCACATTTAAAAATGGAAAATGTGTCGCTCGGGACGCGCATACCTTCACTCAGCCGGCCTCGGTGAATTCCGCCGCGTTCAGATGCTTTTCAGCGCAGCAGCGCCACCTGGTGGACGGCGGAGGAACTACCTTATTAAATCCCGGCTGGACCCGAATCCAGCGCAGAGAACGCGCTGCTGGATCGCGAATGGACCGGGTAAGTAAATCTGCCCCACAGTGCACCTCTCTACAACTCCCAGCAGTTGATTGAGATGATGAAAGTTGTAGTACTTTGATTTACTGTATTTAGTATTGATGTAGAATAAGGATGTCACACATAACGCACTGACTCTGTTTAGAAATGGAATCAAAGCGCACAGGGGCCGGATGCGCTTCTATGCAAATGCATGCGATCGGTAACGGCACCGGTGTCTTGTATTGTCCATGCGTTACATGTGAACGCAGCCTCAGTATTACCAGCATACCCTGCGTTACGTGTGACCGCAGCCTCAGTATTACCAGCATACCCTGCGTTACGTGTGACTGCAGCCTCAGTATTACCAGCATACCCCGCGTTACGTGTGACCGCAGACTTGGTATTACCAGCATACCCCGCGTTACGTGTGACCGCAGACTTGGTATTACCAGCATACCCTGCGTTATGTGTGACCGCAGCCTCAGTATTACCAGCATACCCCGCGTTACCGCAGCCTCAGTATTACCAGCATAACTTGCGTTACGTGTGACCGCAGCCTCAGTATTACCAGCATACCCCGCGTTACGTGTGACCCCAGCGTCTGTATTACCAGCATACCTTGCGTTACGTGTGACCCCAGCGTCTGTATTACCAGCATACCCCGCGTTACATGTGACCCCAGCGTCGGTATTACCAGCATACCTTGCGTTACGTGTGACCGCAGCCTCAGTATTAACAGCATACCCTGCGTTACGTGTGACCGCAGCCTCAGTATTACCAGCATACCCTGCGTTACGTGTGACCGCAGACTCGGTATTACCAGCATGCTCCAAATCATACCTCCCCTTAATTTCTTGGGTAAGTGTAATCACGAGAACACCAAATTCATAAAGCTTTTATTCAGTTTTTCCATTTCAAGAAAAAACTTTATTGAATTTCAGGTAAGGGTACATACAAGTTGGCATGACACGTAAGTGATTACAATACAGCGCCTTATAAGGCTTTATGCAGTAAAAGCCAAACAATCCTTTGGAAGGAATCATATAACAAAAACAAAGGAGATCGTAACATTAAGTCATATACATAACTCAGTGTTTTTTTTTTTTCTAGGGGGGGGAAGGAAGAAGGGGGAGAGGGGAAGGTGGGGGTGCAGGAGGGTTGAGGGGTATGCGGGGTTAAGGGTATGGGGGCGGGGGTTTTACAGGGGGACCGGAGGCAGACGGAGAGTAGGGTATGGGTAAGTACCATACATCAGGTTCAGTCTTGAAGTGCTCTGTATTCTGGAGAGGACAGGAATCTTTGCCAGTGTAACCAAGTGTTGGAAAAACGGGTGCGATCTGCTGGGGATTGGGCTATGAGTTCCTCCATTCTGTGCGTTGAAGAAACTTCTACCAACCAGTCAGATATGGTGGGTGTGTGCTCTGAGCGCCATTTTCTTGGGATGACAGTTTTGGCTGCTTGGAGTAGATGTCGAGTGAGGGACTTCTTGTATTTGTGCGGTGGCATATCAAACATGAACAGGAGGGTCGCTTCAGGAGAGCTTGGGATCGTGGTTCCAGTGATGTTTTCGATACAGGAGAGTATTGTGTTCCAGAAGTGGGTGAGCTTGGGGCAGGACCACCAGATGTGAGTCATGGTGGCTCCATTGGCTCCGCACCGCCAGCAGACATCCGGGACTTCTGGGTACCATAGGTGCAATTGTGCTGGAACCCTGTACCACCTTGATAGAATTTTGTAACTGGTCTCCTGATGTCTGGTGGCAACCGCAGACCTCTGAGAGAGGCAAAAACATTTTGACCATTGTGGTTGTGAGAAATGTTTCCCCAGCTCGGTCTCCCAAGCAGCGCAGAAGGGAGGGAGGGATGAGGAGGGTTTCGTTATTAACAGTTTGTAAATAAATGAAATGGCGTGAGGCGTGGGGTTAGCGTTCAAACACGCTTGTTCGAAATCTGAGAGGGGGCGCGACAGGTTGTTATGATTCTTAATAGAGTCGTAAAAGTGTTTGAGCTGGTTGTATTGAAGGTGATGTGTGGCGGTGGGCGTCTCGTGGGATAGTAGGAATTGTAGGGGCTGTAGTGTAGAACCTGCCAACACATGTGGGAACCTAATCGGTTTGTTATGAGGACGGCCAAGAAAGGGGGCTCTGGATTGCCCCGGTGGAAATGCGGGGTTGTCTATAATTGGGAGCAGGGGGCCTTTTAAGTCTATCAGGGAAAGGCTCTTTCCTGCTCTGTGTAGGGTTCGGATTGTGTGGGTTGTAGTGAAAGAGAGGGAGGAAGAGGCTCGGTTCGCTGAATTGGAGGTCCAGGGGAGAGTTCTGAGGTCCCTGGGGGATATTCCTTGGGCTATCCCTACCCAAGATTTAGAGGATTTGGCGTGAAAAAAGTCTAAGACCTGGGAGAGTGCTGCTGCAAGGTAATAAAGGCGGCAGTCGGGTAGGCCAATGCCTCCCATGTCTTTAGGGCAGGTCAATATGTCCCTCCGAAGTCTCGGGCGGCTATTGGACCAGAGGAAGGATCCGAAACATTTTCGAACTTTCTTCCAGAAGGTGAGGGGTATAAATATTGGTATGGTTTGTACGAGGTAGAGCAGGCGGGGAAGTAGGGTCATTTTAAGGATGTTAAGCCGACCAAACCAGAAGAATTCTTTCTTTTTCCAGGAGGTTAAATCTTGTTCGAATCTAAGAAGCAGGGGGGTAAAGTTGTCTGCAAATAGTTTAGAGAGATCCTTATTGATTCTGATCCGTAAGTATTTGATGCCCCCTGGGGGCCAAACGAATGGGAATTTTGACATCAGGGGAGGTATGTCTGCTGGGGGGAGTGAAATATTGAGCGCTTCAGATTTGGTCATGTTAACCTTGAAGTTTGACCATTTCCCAAACACATCCAGCTCAGTCATCAGAGCGGGTAGGGAAGAGTGAGGGTCTGTTAAGTAAACTAGTAAGTCGTCCGCAAAGGCCGAACATTTATGTTCCGTCCCAGCCATCCTCACTCCCTTGATGTCAGGATTGTTTCGAATTGCCGCTAAAAGGTGCTCCATTATCAGGACGTATAGGAGCGGGGAGAGAGGGCATCCCTAGCGGGTGCCATTGTGGATAGAGAAGGAGTCAGAGAGACTACCATTTATTTTGAGCCTAGCTGAGGGGTTGTGGTAGAGGGAGAGAATTTTGGTGGTAAAGTTTGGGCCTAGTCCTATGTTCGAGAGCGTCTGTTTAAGAGAGGGCCAGGAAATCCTATCAAAGGCCTTTTTGGCGTCTAGGGATAGAATCATAGCAGGGATCTGGTGTGATTGCGCGTATTGCATTATGTCTAGGGTTTTTAGAGTATTGTCTCGCCCCTCCCTGCCTGGCACAAATCCTACCTGGTCCTTCTTAATGAGGGTCTGCAATAATGGGTTAAGTCTGTTAGCTAGAAGTTTTGAAAAAAATTTTAGATCCACATTAAGGAGGGAAATAGGGCGGTAATTGGAGCATAATTGTGGGTCTTTACCCGGTTTAGGGATTAACGTAATGTGGGCAGATGTAGACTGGGCTGGGAAGGGGGAATCTGGGGAGAGTGTATTAAAGGCTTTTACCAGTATGGGGTTCAGTTCTTTGGAGAAGTGTTTAAAGAATTTGCCTCCCGGGAGATTTTTAATTACCTGTGCAAGTTCTATAGGGGAAAAAGGTTCCTCCAATTCTGATATGGTGGTAGCGGAGAGTGCGGTAAACGGTGATTGGGAAGTTGTGGTTGGTGTGCAGGGAGTTAAGTCATGGGTGCTATCTGGGAGGTTGTACAGAGATTTGTAAAAGGAAAGAAAAGTGTCCGATATTTCGGGGGTGGTGTGTACAACCTTGTTTTGGGCGGTTTTGATATTGGGGATAAAGGTCTGTGCTAAACGGTGCTTAAGGGCCCTAGCGAGCATGCGTCCACATTTATTTCCATACTCATAGAATTTGCTACGGCAGATTTGCAACATCCCCCCGTAAGCTTTTTCCATTAGGTGCTTGACCTCTAACCTGGCTGCTTGCAGATCGCGCAGGATCGGGGTAGAGAGGGCCTGTTTATGGCGCAGTTCTAGAGAGGCGACTTTTTCTAGGGCTAAACGGAGTGAATGTGCTTTTTCTCATTTAATACGAGCTCCATGTTTAATAAAGACCTGCCGAATGGATCCCTTGAGGGTTTCCCATTGTGTCAGGGCGGAGGTGTGGTCTAGTTCGTGGTCTATGTTAAATTGGGCAATGGTGCGAGTTACTTCGTCTGTGCAAGGTGGATCTAGGAGTAGGGATTCGTTGAGTCTCCACAGCCATTCCCTCTTATTAAGGAACGGGAGTTTGAGTGAACAATAGACCGGGGCATGATCGGATAGAAGGATATTACCAATGGAGGAAGACACCAACCATTGGAGCGCTCTATGTTGGACTAGGAGATAGTCCAGTCTACTGTAGACTGCATGAGGGGCGGAGAAAAAACTGTAATCCCTGTCTGATGGGTGCTGTAGACGTCATGCGTCGCATAGTTGTAGATGTAGTAGAGAGCGTTTGAATTTCCTTAGGGAAGAGTAGGGTATGCTAGATTTACCTGTGGAGTTGTCCAATGTGGGGTCAAGGGTCAGGTTAAGGTCACCTCCTAGTATTAGAGTGCCTTTTATAAGAGAGGTGATATTATCCATGAGTTGCGTGAGGAAGGGAATTTGGTTTTGGTTGGGGGCATATACGTTAAGTATTGAGAAAGGGTGTCCGCCAATGTCTAAGTTAAGGAGGATATACCTGCCGTTGGGGTCAGTGGTGCAATCTGTAATCGTGTGTGTGAGGGATTTATGTAGGCCGATCGCCACTCCACTGGAGCGAGAACGCGGGTTATTGGCGTAAAACCATGTGGTGTAATGTTTATGTTTTATTGTAGGGGCATGATTGACTTTAACCCCTTAATGACCGCCCTATCGGGTTTTTACGGCGGTCATTAAGGGTACTTCTTCTGATGCGACGCCTTTCTACGGCGGCGCATCAGAAGAAGTTTTTGGGACACCGGGTCTCGCTGGTGCCGGTGTCGGGCTGTGATATCACAGCCCAGACCCGGCACTAACACCCGGGATCGGAAAAACTCCGATCCCGGGTGTTTAACCCCTTGCACGCCGCGGTCAAGCATGACCGCGGCGTGCAAGTGTGTCCCCCGTGGATCGGACCCCCCCGGTGTGCTTACCGGGGGATCCGATCCCTCCTGCCGCTGCCCCGGGTTCCGACGAGTGACCCGGGGCTGTCGGCTCCTCTTCTCACCGGGTCCTGCCTTCCTGGCAGGACCCGGCTGTAAGTAACTGAGCATGCGCAGCATGCTCAGTTACTTTCACTATACACTGCAATACAAGTGTATTGCACTGTAAAGGCTTGAATAAGCGATCGGATGATCGCTTATTCAAGCCAAGAAGTAGAAAATGTAAAAAAGTAAAAAAAAAAAAATTAAATCTTTTTATAATATAATTAAATAAATAAATAAAATAAAAGTCCCATAATCTCCCCAGTAACACATAAAATGCAAATAAAGTATATAAAACACAAAACACGTACATATTTGGTATCACCGCGTCCGTATTAATCTGTACAATAAATCTAAATCAATATTGAACCCGCTCGGTGAACTACGTAAAAAAAAAACTCGAAAAACTTCCCATAATATACAATTTTTCATCAAACACCATCACAAAAAATGTTCTAAAAAGTGATCAAAAAAAGTTACGGTACCTAATATGATACGACTGAAAAGAACAACTGTTTTCGCAAAAAATAAGCCCTCAACCAGATCTGACAACAGAAAAATACAGAAGTTATGGCCCTGAAAAGTTGTCAATAGTAAAAACAATGCGATTTTCTCCAATATTGGTTTTGCTCAGGAAAATTGAGCAAAATAAGAAAAACTATATAAATGAGGTATCACCGCGTCCGTATTAATCTGTACAATAAATCTAAATCAATATTGAACCCGCTCGGTGAACTACGTAAAAAAAAAACTCGAAAAACTTCCCATAATATACAATTTTTCATCAAACACCATCACAAAAAATGTTCTAAAAAGTGATCAAAAAAAGTTACGGTACCTAATATGATACGACTGAAAAGAACAACTGTTTTCGCAAAAAATAAGCCCTCAACCAGATCTGACAACAGAAAAATACAGAAGTTATGGCCCTGGAAAGTTGTCAATAGTAAAAACAATGCGATTTTCTCCAATATTGGTTTTGCTCAGGAAAATTGAGCAAAATAAGAAAAACTATATAAATGAGGTATCACCGCGTCCGTATTAATCTGTACAATAAATCTAAATCAATATTGAACCCGCTCGGTGAACTACGTAAAAAAAAACTCGAAAAACTTCCCATAATATACAATTTTTCATCAAACACCATCACAAAAAATGTTCTAAAAAGTGATCAAAAAAAGTTACGGTACCTAATATGATACGACTGAAAAGAACAACTGTTTCCGCAAAAAATAAGCCCTCAACCAGATCTGACAACAGAAAAATTCAGAAGTTATGGCCCTGAAAAGTTGTCAATAGTAAAAACAATGCGATTTTCTCCAATATTGGTTTTGCTCAGGAAAATTGAGCAAAATAAGAAAAACTATATAAATGAGGTATCACCGCAATCGTAGTGAACCAGAGAATAAAGATAAAATATTATTTTTACGTTACGGTGTGCGGGGGGGGGGGGGAATGCTCACAATCCAAAATAAAAATTGATGATTTTGTTTGTGTCCCCCTTGAAATAGTTAATAAAATCTCATGAATAAGCTTTAGACTCCCAAAATAAATTATTTATACATTGTATCTCATCCCATAAAAAATAAGCCCTCATATGATCGCATTACCAAAAAAAATAAAAATTTATAGGTCGTACAATGTGACAATACAAATCTGCTGTGGACGGCGCCTCCATTCATTCTATGCTCGGCCGTGCGCCCGTACAGCAGTTTACCACCACATATGTGGTATCAGTACACTCGGGAGGAATTGGGCATCAAGCGTTGCAGTGCGCTTCATCATTTAATTTATTCTGAAAATGTCAGTTTTGGCCTAAATGAATGTATTTCCAAAAAAATTCCATAGTTTCTAAATCGCAGGTCCATATTTTTTAACCCATGTGAAACACTTAAAGGGTTAATGGACTTAATAGAAGTTGTTTTACATATGTTGAGGGGTGAACTTTCTATAGTGGGGTAATTTATGAGGTTTTACTATTATTTAGGCCTCTCAAAGTCACTTGAAAGCTGAGTTGTCCCTCAAAATGTGAGTTTTGGCAATTTTCATGAAAATAAGAAAAATCGCACCTAAAGTTCTGCACCTCATAACATCCTAGAAAAATGACCGGAAGCATAAAATATCATCCCAACATAAAGCAGATATTCTGTAAATGTTAATTATCAAACTTTTTGGGTAGTTTTACTTCCTGTCTGGAAACCAGAACATTTCAAACTTGGAAAATGAAGAATTTTTACAAACTTTTGCCAAATTTTCACTTTTTTTCAGAACGAAACGCAAAACTTATCACTTAAATTTTATAACTAACATGAAGTACAATGTGTCACGAGAAAACATTCTCAAAATCACCAGGATATGTTAAAGCGTTCCGAAGTTATAACCAATTATCGTGAGACATGTCAGATTTGAAAAATCGAGTCTGGTCATTGAGCTGAAAACTAGTGTCGGTGATAAGGGGTTAAAATGAGTTTCTTGTAAACACAAAATCTGAGTGTTGTGTTTTTGAAAATGGTGAAATACCTGGGAGCGTTTCGGTGGGGAGTTCAGTCCCTGGGCGTTGAAAGAGGCGATCTTCAATTCGGCCATTTGCAAGGAGCGGGGGTGTTCGCTGAAGGTCACAGTTGTCCGGCTGCCACCGGAAATTGTTCGGGGGTTAGGAGACGGAAGGGTGCAAGGGGAAGGGGGGAGGTGAGGAGGTAGGAAAGAGAATAAAGAGGTTAATACAGAAATATAAAGTTAACCAGCAGCACCTGTAATTGGGGCTGCAGCGGAAACTAATAGCCGAAGCTAACAAGGGGTTCGGACTACCAGCTACGGTTGACAAAGGTCCCTTAACCTATCAGGGGTGTGTGGTAACGAATTAAGTGGGCCGCTACCAACACCCCAGAACATGACTGAGTATGAGGTTGGGGCGCCATAGGGAAGGAGTTTCTCTATTGAATTAGTTTGGAGAATGGGGAAGCTACCAAATTGACATCTACATAACGCTCAGGGTGGGGGGGGTGTTTAACCCTTTCAGGACCTGGCCCTTTTTTGTTTTTTCATTTTCATTTTTTACTCCCCATGATCAAAAATCCATAACTTTTTTATTTTTCCATGTACAGAGCTGTATGACGGCTTATTTTCTGCGTAACAAATTGCACTTCATAGAGATGGTATTGAATATTCCATGCCGTGTACTAGGAAGCGGGAAAAAAATTCCAAATGCAGTGAAATTGGTAAAAATTTGTGCCGCCTTCTTGTGGGCTTGGATCTTACGGATTTCACTGTGCGCCCCAAATGACATGTCTACTTTATTATTTGGGTCGGTACGATTACGGGGATACCAAATTTGTATAGGTTTTATAATGTTTTCATACATTTAAAAAAATGAAAACCTCCTGTACAAAAATTTTTGGGGGGATTTTGCCATCTTCTGGCGCTAATAACTTTTTTATACTTTGGTGTACTGAGCTGTGGGTGGTGTAGTTTTTTGCGGATTTTGATGACGTTTACAATGTTATCAATTTTAGGACTGTTCGACCTTGTGATCACTTTTTATAGAATTTTTTAAATGACAAAAAAATTGCCATTTTCGACTTTGGGCGCGATTTTCCGTTACGGGATTAAACGCAGTGAAAAACCGTTATCGTATTTTGATAGATCGGGCATTTTCGGACGCGGCGATACCTAATGTGTTTATGATTTTTACTGTTTATTTATATTTATATCAGTTCTAGGGAAAGGGGGGTGATTTGAGTTTTTAGGGTTTTTTATTATAATTTTTTTTTTTTTTAACTTTTTTTTATTTTTAGTACTTTTCAGACTCCCTAGGGTACTTTAACCCTAGGTTGTCTGATCGATCCTACCATATACTGCCATACTACAGTATGGCAGTATATGAGGATTTTACTACTCATACATTACAATGTGCTGATAGCACATTGTAATGCATGGGTTAACCCGAAGTAGCCTCGGGTCTTCGCGAGACCCGAGGTTACCATGGCGACGGATCGCCGCTCCCCGTGACGTCATCGTCATCCTTGAAAAGATGGCGGCGCCCACGCGCTCGATGGCGATCGAGGTGAAAACACCCACGATCGGTGCTAGCACCGATCGCGGTTGTTACCGGTAAGCCTTTGCTGCAATATGCAGCAAAGACTTACCGGCTATGGAGAGGGCTCAGCGCGTGAGCCCTCTCCATGCACCCGCGGCCGACCCGTGACGTGCTATTACGTCACGGGTCGTGAAAGGGTTAAGGTGCTACGTATATTGCTGCCCATTGGAGGGGAGCTATAGCCCCATGGCCTCTTAGGGTGAAGGGTTATGTTGTGGGCATGGTGAACCTCTTGGACCTCCGAAATCTTCGGAAATTTGCCGTTTCCGGGGCCCCCTCCTGCGGGGACCTAGGGGCGTGAGATTGGCCCGAGGAGGTAAGCAAAGGGGAGACTGATGGGGGGAGGTATGTGGGCCACTGGCCAAGGGACACTGCAGGTAGGCGTAGCATCTGGAGGAATGGTTTCAAATCGTTAGGGGAGCGGAGGGTCACATCCTTCCCTCCAGAGCGAACGTGGAGGGCAAAGGGGAAGCCCCATCTGTATGGCAGATTATGTTCTTTCAACATGTCCAGTAGGGGTCACACAGCGGCACGTTGTGCCAGGGTGTAGCGAGAGAGGTCTGGAAGGATCTTGATTGACGTTCCCTGGAAAATGACTTGTTTCTGATTTCTCAGCTTTAGCAGGATCTGTTCTTTAAGGGAGTAGAAGTGGATGCGACATACTACGTCTCATACTGTGCGTTCAGATCTAGAGGGCGGAGGACTCGGTGAGCTCTGTCAATTTCTATGGGGGTGTTTGGGGGTCTCCCCAGAATTCCATTGAGGATTTCAGTGATGGTGGAAAACAAGGTTGCAGGCTGGACAGATTCAGGCAGGCCTTTAATTCGTAGGTTGTTGCGTCTGCTTCTGTTTTCTATATCGTCCATGTGCTGTTATAGCGCATGAAGTTGTGCGTGATGCTGTTGAATCGTGTCTTGTATGGATTCTAAGCTCATAGCGGTAGAGGATTGAGCCTGTTCTAGGTCGGAGGTCTGGATGTCAGAGAAGTAACATCGGAACGCAAACTGGCGAATTCCTGACGACACTCAGCCAGAATTTGGGAGGCAAATAGAGACATGTCCTCCTTAGTTGGGAGAGAGGAGAGTAGGGACTTGATGTCCTGAACTGTGGGGAGCCTGTCTTCCTGGGACCCTGATGTGGAGGTTCCTGCAGTAAGGGAGCTGGGCAGGATAATCTGGCTTCTACTCTGGCCTGCTTCATCTCCATAAGCCTGGGAGACAGGAGGGGGTAATGGTGGCTCAGAGGCGGTAGGGGAGGCTGTGGGGGCTTCAGAAATGGTAGGCCCTGTGACTTGTGAGTGGTGCACTGTGGGGGTCAAGAGTGCAGGAATGGGAGAGGGGGGTGGATGGTCCCCTCTATCAGAGATGGATGTCTCAGGGTTACTCACTGTGCCCGAGGTGTCTGGGGGTGGTGGAGGTAGCCGATTTGTCATGGTTGGCTGCTGATCAAGCGGGCATGACAGCGCTGGCTGTAATTGCGGCGCTGTGAGGCAGTGTTCGGTTTCAGCCTCCGGGATCTGTTCCTGGATCGTTGTCTGCAGGGGGCACTGGGCAGGATCCATGGCGGCTGGCTGCTTGTCTGCCGGTGTCTTCGCAGAGCTGCGCGACGAGACGGTGTCTGTGCCGGATACACCGGGAGCATCTCCGGAGGGGGGATCTCGTGCCCGGTTCCCTTCCTGAGCGGGTCGCTTGTCGGTTCCGGAGGCGCGTGATGCAACAGGCGGACCTGCTCGGGACTGAGCCATCTGACGGCGCGGTGAGGAGGCAGCAGCAGGCTCTGTTATATGCGGTCCGCTGCGTAGTCGGCCATCTTGGGACCGCGTGGTAACCACCGGACCAGACATCGGGGTTTGCGGTGGTTTCGCCCCGAAAAAATGACCGATCGAGGTCTTGGCTGATGTCGGGAGCGCAGGAGGATTAGGTGGGACCTTTTTCAGTCCTCTTCCCATATTTTGGCTGGCCCAATATGGTTCTAAAGTGCCGGGGTGCTGGGGAGCTCTGTGGTGCATGTCCTCACACGATCATGGCCAGGCCACGCCCCCTTTATTCAGTTTTTATATAAAAAATGAACCTTTGGTGCAAAAAAAAAATGTCTTAAAGGGGTTTTCCCACGAAGACAAGTCAGGCCCTATCCACGGGATAGGGCATAACTTACTGATCAGCGGGGTCTCAGTGCAGATTGCAAAAACGAGGGGTCCGACTGCCTTTTTTTTACTGTATTTGCAGGCCATACGGGCTTCTCGTTCCTAACAATAACAGTAATATAGCTGCATCGCAATATGTGGCGACCAGGATGAAAGCCTGTATGCAAATGAGCCTGAGGGGTTCCAGGCTCCTTCACAGTTGTTAATGGAGCCTGGAGCCCCTCAGGCTTATTTGCTCACAGTCCTTCATCCTGGTGGTAGATGTCCTTTTACTGCTCACAGTGACATTTTGTAGGTTAATACCTGTGATTGGTACCAGCAATCCATTTAGGGGGATATTCATCGACCATGCCCCCATGTCCTGCCGGATACCTGGGGAGACTAAGGGTCTCATACTGTCACATGTTAGCATTTTAATTGTGTTTTGTAACTCATTCAAAATGCACTGGGTTGGGCGTGACCAATTGCATACAGTATTAGGCTATATTCACACTGCCGTTGCCCGCCCATACCGTACCGGGCAACGGCAGTGTACGGGGAGAGGAGGAGGAGGTGAGCGCAGCTCACCCCCGCCCCTCTCCATAGCAACCTATGGCGCACGGCGCCGTATTACGGGAAAAGATAGGACAGGTCCTATCTTTTTCCCGGGTACGGAACGGTACGGTGCCGCACGTGTGCGGCACCGTACCGCTCCCGTAGGGTGCCGTGCGCCCATAGAAGTGTATGGGGGACGTATATCGGCCGTATATACGTCAGCCGTATATACGTCCCCCATACGTTCGTGTGAATATAGCCTTGGTTTGTATGAAAACACATGCGATCGACAATCCACACCCGGTGTCTTGACAACAGCGGAGCCATAGGCGAAGCAGGAACATGACGGTGGTAAGTGGGGACTAGAGATGAGCGAACATACTCGTCCGAGCTTGATGCTCGTTCGAGCATTAGCGTACTCGAAACTGCTCGTTGCTCGGACGAATACTTCGCCCGCTCGAGAAAATGGCATCTCCCGCCGTTTTGCTTTTTGGCGGCCAGAAACAGAGCCAATCACAAGCCAAGAGACTCTGCACTCCACCCAGCATGACGTGGTACCCTTACACTTCGATAGCAGTGGTTGGCTGGCCAGATCAGGTGACCCTGGGATAGACTAGCCCCTGCCCGCGCTGCTCGGATCATTCTGTGTCTGGATGCCGCTAGGGAGAGAGCTGCTGCTGGTCAGGGAAAGCGTTAGGGTGTTCTATTAGAATAGTGTTAGGCAGGAGTGATTCTACAAGAACCCAACAGCCCTTCTTAGGGCTACAATAACGTTATACTTTTTTTTTTTTTTATTTGCTTGTGGCTGGGCTTGCTGGCACTAGTAGTGCAGCTAGTACCATATTGTGAGGAATTTGCAGGGGGACTTGCTACCGTTGTGTTTAGCTCTTAGTGACACACATATCCACCTCAAACACCGAAGTGGGACAATTTATTAGGGGTTTGAGTAGAATTAGGCAGAGTCTGCTGATTTTTTTTTAGCTGTATTTCATTTTATAGCTCAAACTCATCTTGCAAAGCACAAAATCCAGTTGTGTGCTGTCAGTGTAGGTTAGAAACTAGCCATAGCAATAGGATAGCATCGTTTTGTTAAAAAAAATAAAAAACTAAAAAAAAATAAACACAAAATTTTTTTTTTTTCAAGTTTACACTTTAATTTGGAAAATGTTTAACCCGAGGGCTAGGAGTAGAGGACGAGGGCGTGGACGTGGGCGTCCAACTACTGCAGGGGTCAGAGGCCGTGGTCCTGGGCGGGGTGAGACACCACCTGCTGATGGGGGAGCAGGGGAACGCCGCAGAGGTACACTCCCTAGGTTCATCATGTCTCAAGTTACTGGGACTCGTGGTAGAGCACTGTTGAGGCCAGAACAGTGCGAAGAGGTGATGTCGTGGATTGCGGACAATGCTTCTAGCCATTTGTCCACCAGTCAGTCTTCCACGCAGTCCACCCATGTCACCGAAATCAGCACTCCTCCAGCTCCTCCACCTCAGCCTCCTTCCCCCCAGTCTGCCCCCTCCCACCAAAATTTGGCATTTGAACCGGCATACTCTGAGGAACTGTTTTCTGGACCCTTCCCACAGTCACAAACCACTTGTCCTGCTGCGGCTGAGCAATTTTCCGATGCCCAGGTTTTCCACCAGTCGCAGTCTGTGGGTGATGATGACATTATTCACGTAGTGGAAGAAGTGTGTAAAGAGGTGTCGGACGATGAGAAGACACGGTTGTCAGACAGTGGTGAAGTTGTTGTCAGGGCAGGAAGTCCGAGGGGGGAGCAGACTGAGGGATCGGAGGATGATGAGGTGACAGACCCAAGCTGGGTTGATAGGCCGGGTGAACACAGTGCTTCTGAGACGGAGGCGAGTCCTATAGCAGAACAGGTTGGAAGAGGCAGTGGTGGGGCCAGACGGAGAGGCAGGGCCAGAGCTGGTGCATCAGCGCCAAATGTTGCCCGTAGTCAAGCTCCCGTGGCGAGGGCTAGATTTTCAGAAGTCTGGAGGTTCTTTAAAGAAACACCGGATGACCGACGGACTGTGGTGTGCAACCTTTGCCAAACCAGGATCAGCAGGGGTTCCACCACTACTAGCTTAACTACCACCAGTATGCGCAGGCATATGAATGCTAAACACCCCACTCAATGGCACCAAGCCCGTTCACCTCCGGCCGGGCACACCACTGCTCCTTCCCCTGTGTCATCTGCTAGTCAGCCCCCTGCCCAGGACCCCGGCCCAAACACCTCCCGTGCGAAAACCCCATCTTCGCCTCCACGATCCTCCACAGCATCCACCAGCGTTCAGCTCTCCATACCCCAGACGCTGGAGCGCAAAAGGAGGTATAGCGCAACCCACCCACACGCCCAAGCCCTCAACGTCCACATCTCCAAGTTGCTTAGCCTGGAGATGCTGCCCTATAGGCTGGTAGAGACCGAGGCCTTTCGAAACCTCATGGCGGCGGCCGCCCCTCGGTATTCGGTCCCCAGCCGCCACTACTTTTCCCGATGTGCCGTCCCAGCCCTGCACAAGCACGTGTCAGAGAACATCCTCCGTGCCCTGACCAACGCCGTTTCTGACAAGGTCCACCTGACCATGGACACGTGGACGAGTGCTGCCGGGCAGGGCCACTATATATCGCTGACGGCACATTGGGTTAACTTGGTGGAGGCTGGGACCGAGTCTGACCCTGGGGCTGGTCATATACTGCCGACGCCGAGGATTGCGGGGCCTACCTCGGTCCAGGTCTCAAAGGCCTACTATGCCTCCTCCTCCTCCCACCCCTCCTCCACCTCCTCCTCTGAATTACCATCCGTGGGCATGGCGCCATCAGTTGGTAGCTCTAGGCACAGCAGCAGTGCCATCGCTAAGCGACAGCAGGCGGTGCTCAAACTGCTGAGCCTAGGCGATAAAAGGCACACCGCCCAAGAACTATTACAGGGCATCACGGCGCAGACTGATCTGTGGCTGGCACCGCTGAACCTGAAGCCAGGCATGGTTGTGTGTGACAACGGCCGTAACCTGGTGGCAGCTCTGCAACTCGGCAGACTGACACATGTGCCATGCCTGGCCCATGTGTTAAATCTGATAGTTCAGCGTTTCCTCAAAACATACCCCAATCTGTCTGATTTGCTCACGAAGGTGCGCCGCATCTGTGCGCATATCAGGAAGTCCAGCACAGATGCTGCCACTCTCAGGGCAGCGCAGCGCCGCCTCCAACTGCCCGCTCACCGACTGTTGTGCGACGTGCCCATGAGGTGGAATTCAACATTAACCATGTTATCCAGAGTTTACCAGCAGCGCAGAGCGATTGTAGACTGCCAGATGTCAACTTCCACCAGAACTGGTAGTCAGGTCAGTCAGCTTCCTCAAGTCTACAATGAGGAGTGGACGTGGATGTCTGATATCTGTCAGGTGCTGAGTAACTTTGAGGAGTCAACACAGATGGTCAGTGGTGATGCCGCCATCATCAGCTTCACCATCCCGCTGCTTGGCCTGTTGAAAAACTCTCTGGTCAGCATGAAGTCGGAAGCTTTGCGCTCGTCACAAGAGACGGGGGAAGAAGATTCCCTTGTTGATAGCCAAAGCACCCTTAGTTCTGTTTCTCAGCGCATATCGGAGGAGGTGGAGGAGGATGAGGAGGAAGAGGAGGAGAATGTTGGCGAGACAGAAGAGGGGACCATTGTTCAGTCCTTCACTGTTCAGCGTGTATGGGCAGAAGAAGAGGAGTTGGAGGAGGAGGAAATGGACAGTCAGGCCAGTGAGGGGAGTGAATTCTTGCGCGTTGGGACTCTGGCGCATATGGCAGATTTCATGCTAAGCTGCCTATCCCGTGACCCTCGCGTTCAAAGAATTTATTCCAGCACCGATTACTGGGTATTCACTCTCCTGGACCCACGGTACAAGCAAAATCTTTCCACTCTCATCCCTGGAGAGGAAAGGAGTGTGAGAATGCATGAATACCAGCAGGCCCTGGTGCACAAGCTGAAACAGTATTTCCCTTCTGACAGCGCTAGCGGCAGAGTGCGTACTTCTGCGGGACAAGTAGCGAGGGAGAGTAGGCGACCAGGCAGCTTGTCCAGCACTGGCAGGGGTACGCTTTACAAGGCCTTTGCCAGTTTTATGTCACCCCAGCAAGACACTGTCACCTGTTCCCAGTCTCGGCAGAGTAGGGCTGATCTTTACAGAAAGATGGTGAGGGAGTATGTAGCTGACCATACCATCGTCCTAAATGATCACACAGCTCCCTACAACTACTGGGTTTCAAAGCTGGACATGTGGCACGAACTGGCGCTGTATGCCTTGGAGGTTCTTGCCTGCCCTGCCGCTAGCGTGTTGTCCGAGCGGGTTTTCAGTGCAGCTGGTGGCATCATCACCGATAAGCGTACACGCCTGTCGACTGACAGGCTGACGCTTATCAAGATGAATAAAGCCTGGATTTCTCCGCATTTCCATTCTCCACCAGGTGAAAGAAGCTGAACCTGAATAATGTATTCACTCCTCCTCATTGTCCTCCTTCTCCTCCTCTTTGTACACTAAAGCAGAGGAAACTGGCTATTTTTTTGCCAGGGCCAACTGGCTCTGACTATAGTACTCTATGTATTTAATTTTTCTGGAGGGCCAACTACCCTGTCCTCTGTTTTAAACAATTTTTGGGAGTGCCACATACAGGCACTCAATATATGTAATTTTTCTGGAGGACCAGCTACCTGCTCCTCTGGTTTGAAAACTTTTTTGGACTGCCACATACAGGCACTATCCAAATTAAATTGTCTCCATAGCAGCCTCCACACGTCGTCTTTTTAGCTTTCTCACACGTTGTCTCCATTGCTACCTCCACACGTCATCGCCATAGCTGCCTCCAAAAGTAGTCCATATAGCTGCCTCCATACATGGTCCCCTTATCAAACGAGCTGTGTCAGGCAGAATTTTGGATTGTTTTCATGGCTTCCATGTTAACTTTGTCGCCACCCTGCTGTGTAATCCACAAAATATACTGGCAAACTTATATCATTTACCAATATTATTTTAGCGCTTCTTGTGCATCTGTTTACATTCCCCTCACCCGCCAGAACCCAAACTTATAAGAACGCTACTACACTTGATCTTATACAAAAGGTTCTTAGAAGTGCTGTTTGGGGAGTAGCCTAGAGACAGGGGCTTGGATTGGCGAAAGCTCGCCTGGAAGCGGAGCGCCAGCTCCATCCCAAGATCCAACTAACATAGTTTTAACTGCAGCACCTTTAATCTACTACTAGTTCACTGCCTGCATACATGGTCCCCTTATCAAACGAGGTGTGTCAGGCAGAATTTTGGGTTGTTTTCATGGCTTCCTCATCAAACTTGTTAACTTTGTCGCCACCCTGCTGTGTAATCCACAAAATATACTGGCAAACTTTTATCATTTACCGATATTATTTGAGCGCTTCTTGCTCACCTCCTTTGGTTCCTCTCTGCCACCCATTGGTTTTAAGCCTGAGTCCATTTGGGGTATGTCCCCAAGACACTCTATAGCCTGCTGCCGCTGCCTCTGCATAGTCCCCTATAGTGTCAGGGTCAATTATTGGATGTTTTAGATGCTATCTAGCCTCATTCGGTCACTCTGTCACTCTGTCATTGCCATGCTGTTGCCCATACTTTTGGCATAATGGTGCGATTAAGCAGCCTCAGAGGCATCCATGCATGCTGCCCCTGCTGTTTCCTGTCCATTTCCGTGGTGTTTCCATCCTTTTCTGAGGTTCCCAGGTGCTTGGTCAAGCTTCCCTGTGCAGATCCTAGGTCCCCTTGAAAAATGCTCGAGTCTCCCATTGACTTCAATGGGGCTCGTTATTCGAGACGAGCACTCGAGCATCAGGAAAAGTTCGTCTCGAATAACGAGTACCCGAGCATTTTAGTACTCGCTCATCTCTAGTGGGGACCTATAACGACTGAATTTAGATGATAGTATTGATGTAAGATGATGGTCCTTGTTAAAAGAACAGAGTAGGTGGTGTATAGTGTAGTGATGTAAGAACAGAGTAGGTGGGACAGTGTAGTGATGTAAGAACAGAGTAGGTGGTGTATAGTGTAGTGATGTAAGAACAGAGTGGGTGGTGTATAGTGTAGTGATGTAAGAACAGAGTAGGTGGGATAGTGTAGTGATGTAAGAACAGAGTAGGTGGTGTATAGTGTAGTGATGTAAGAATAGAGTAGGTGATGTATAGTGTAGTGTATAGTGTACCTATAACGACTGAATTTAGATGATAGTATTGATGTAAGATGATGGTCCTTGTTAAAAGAACAGAGTAGGTGGTGTATAGTGTAGTGATGTAAGAACAGAGTAGGTGGGACAGTGTATTGATGTAAGAACAGAGTAGGTGGTGTATAGTGTAGTGATGTAAGAACAGAGTGGGTGGTGTATAGTGTAGTGATGTAAGAACAGAGTAGGTGGGATAGTGTAGTGATGTAAGAACAGAGTAGGTGGTGTATAGTGTAGTGATGTAAGAACAGAGTAGGTGATGTATAGTGTAGTGATGTATAGTGTAGTGATGTAAGAACAGAGTAGGTGGTGTATAGTGTAGTGATGTAAGAACAGAGTAGGTGGTGTATAGTGTAGTGATGTAAGAACAGAGTAGGTGGGATAGTGTAATGATGTAAGAACAGAGAAGGTGGTGTATAGTGTAGTGATGTAAGAACAGAGTAGGTGGGATAGTGTAATGATGTAAGAACAGAGTAGGTGGTGTATAGTGTAGTGATGTAAGAACAGAGTAGGTGGGATAGTGTAATGATGTAAGAACAGAGTAGGTGGGATAGTGTAGTGATGTAAGAACAGAGTAGGTGGTGTATAGTGTAGTGATGTAAGAACAGAGTAGGTGATGTATAGTGTAGTGATGTATAGTGTAGTGATGTAAGAACAGAGTAGGTGGTGTATAGTGTAGTGATGTAAGAACAGAGTAGGTGGTATATAGTGTAGTGATGTAAGAACAGAGTAGGTGGGATAGTGTAGTGATGTAAGAACAGAGTAGGTGGGATAGTGTAATGATGTAAGAACAGAGTAGGTGGGATAGTGTAATGATGTAAGAACAGAGTAGGTGGTGTATAGTGTAGTGATGTAAGAACAGAGTAGGTGGGATAGTGTAATGATGTAAGAACAGAGTAGGTGGGATAGTGTAGTGATGTAAGAACAGAGTAGGTGGTGTATAGTGTAGTGATGTAAGAACAGAGTAGGTGGGATAGTGTAGTGATGTAAGAACAGAGTAGGTGGTGTATAGTGTAGTGATGTAAGAACAGAGTAGGTGGGATAGTGTAATGATGTAAGAACAGAGTAGGTGGGATAGTGTAATGATGTAAGAACAGAGTAGGTGGGATAGTGTAGTGATGTAAGAACAGAGTAGGTGGTGTATAGTGTAGTGATGTAAGAACAGAGTAGGTGATGTATAGTGTAGTGATGTATAGTGTAATGATGTAAGAACAGAGTAGGTGATGTATAGTGTAGTGATGTAAGAACAGAGTGGGTGGCATAGTGTAGTGATGTAAGAACAGAGTGGGTGGCATAGTGTAGTGATGTAAGAACAGAGTGGGTGGGATAGTGTAGTGATGTAAGAACAGAGTAGGTGATGTATAGTGTAGTGATGTAAGAACAGAGTAGGTGATGTATAGTGTAGTGATGTAAGAACAGAGTAGGTGGTGTATAGTGTAGTGATGTAAGAACAGAGTAGGTGGGATAGTGTAGTGATGTAAGAACAGAGTGGGTGGGATAGTGTAGTGATGTAAGAACAGAGTAGGTGGGATAGTGTAGTGATGTAAGAACAGAGTAGGTGGGATAGTGTAGTGATGTAAGAACAGAGTAGGTGGGATAGTGTAGTGATGTAAGAACAGAGTAGGTGGTGTATAGTGTAGTAATGTAAGAACAGAGTAGGTGGTGTATAGTGTAGTGATGTAAGAACAGAGTAGGTGATGTATAGTGTAGTGATGTAAGAACAGAGTAGGTGGGATAGTGTAGTGATGTAAGAGAACAGAGTAGGTGGTGTATAGTGTAGTGATGTAAGAACAGAGTAGGTGGGATAGTGTAGTGATGTAAGAACAGAGTAGGTGATGTATAGTGTAGTAATGTAAGAACAGAGTAGGTGGGATAGTGTAGTGATGTAAGAGAACAGAGTAGGTGGTGTATAGTGTAGTGATGTAAGAACAGAGTAGGTGGTGTATAGTGTAGTGATGTAAGAACAGAGTAGGTGGGATAGTGTAGTGATGTAAGAACAGAGTAGGTGGGATAGTGTAGTGATGTAAGAACAGAGTAGGTGGTGTATAGTGTAGTGATGTAAGAACAGAGTAGGTGGTGTATAGTGTAGTGATGTAAGAACAGAGTAGGTGGGATAGTGTAGTGATGTAAGAACAGAGTAGGTGGGATAGTGTAGTGATGTAAGAACAGAGTAGGTGATGTATAGTGTAGTGATGTAAGAACAGAGTAGGTGGTGTATAGTGTAGTGATGTAAGAACAGAGTAGGTGTTGTATAGTGTAGTGATGTAAGAACAGAGTAGGTGGGATAGTGTAGTGATGTAAGAACAGAGTGGGTGGGATAGTGTAGTGATGTAAGAACAGAGTAGGTGGGATAGTGTAGTGATGTAAGAACAGAGTAGGTGGTGTATAGTGTAGTGATGTAAGAACAGAGTAGGTGGGATAGTGTAGTGATGTAAGAACAGAGTAGGTGATGTATAGTGTAGTGATGTAAGAACAGAGTAGGTGATGTATAGTGTAGTGATGTAAGAACAGAGTAGGTGGTGTATAGTGTAGTGATGTAAGAACAGAGTAGGTGGGATAGTGTAGTGATGTAAGAACAGAGTAGGTGGTGTATAGTGTAGTGATGTAAGAACAGAGTAGGTGGTGTATAGTGTAGTGATGTAAGAACAGAGTAGGTGGGATAGTGTAGTGATGTAAGAACAGAGTAGGTGGGATAGTGTAGTGATGTAAGAACAGAGTAGGTGATGTATAGTGTAGTGATGTAAGAACAGAGTAGGTGGTGTATAGTGTAGTGATGTAAGAACAGAGTAGGTGTTGTATAGTGTAGTGATGTAAGAACAGAGTAGGTGGGATAGTGTAGTGATGTAAGAACAGAGTAGGTGGGATAGTGTAGTGATGTAAGAATAGAGTAAGTGGGATAGTGTAGTGATGTAAGAACAGAGTAGGTGGGATAGTGTAGTGATGTAAGAACAGAGTAGGTGGGATAGTGTAGTGATGTAAGAACAGAGTAGGTGGGATAGTGTAGTGATGTAAGAGGGGAGGGGCTCAGGAGTAGATGTCACTCCCTGTCCTGTATCTCTCTTTCTCTCTCTAGAAGCACAGAAAGAAACATGTCTGACAGACTCAGAAGGTATAACACTGGGGTTATCACTTTATATCACTCTGCTGTCACCACATACACCTCACACATCATGTACAAGGGTAGACTCAGCTTACACATGATATATGAGAGGATTTTACCTCAGGAATTAATCATTACCACAGGAGATCATGTCTCCATGTCTCCTCATGTACCTGCTCCCAGCTACCTCACACATGGCAGCTTTGGCTATGATATATATGTGAGCTTATAACCCCACACACTGTAGATATGACTGGTTAATGTTACAGGGGAGCAGCATCACCTCATGTAATGTGCATGTGGCTGAAGGTATGTAAGAAGCCTCCATGTCTCCTCAGCCATGTGTCCTCAGGAGTCTGCTCTCTGCCATCTTATACCCTGCAGCTATGGCGGCGATATCTGTCAGATTATACCTCACACTATAGATATGGCTGCTTTATGCTACATGGCAGCTTTATTTATTTACTAGTGTAGTGTGGACATGATAGTTCATGTCTCCTCATGTATCTGCTCCCAGCTATCTTACACATGGCAGCACTGGCAGGATGGGAGTCCATGTGTCCTCATGTTCCTGCTCCTCACATGTGATTAGTACAGACAGACACTTATGTATAGGGGAGCAGGTGACCTCCGTGTATACAGCGCGGTATATGGGGAGATAACTAACCAAATATCTGCCCCAGGTCACCTCACATACTACATACATGGCTGATATGTCAGCTTATTGCTTAACATACTGCATAATGCCCTAATGTACATGAGGGGTAGTTACCTCACACACTTTACGTATCACTGATTTATATGAGGGTGTACTTACCTCATACACTGTACATATCACTGATATATATGAGGATGTACTTACCTCATACACTGTACATATCACTGATATATATATGAGGATGTAGTTACCTCACACACTGTACATATCACTGATATATATGAGGGTGTACTTACCTCATACACTGTACATATCACTGATATATATATATATATATATATATATGAGGATGTAGTTACCTCATACACTGTACATATCACTGATATATATGAGGGTGTACTTACCTCATACACTGTGCATATCCATAGCTCCCAACTGTCCCGATTTTGACAGGACTTTCCCGTTTTTCTTACCTCTGCCCCGCGTCACGGGCAGCTATGAGATTGTCACGGATTTTCCCCCCAGGTCCCACTGTGTCCCGCGGCTGTGTTCGCATAGTAAATACTTTGAAAGCCAGAACTCACTGTACAGAATGGCTTCTACAGACATCGGGAGGGAATCCTTTTCAGAGAAGTGGCGGGCTTAGTGGAGAGCAGGGACCACGTCATCAGGTGCAGATCAGCATCTGTCCATATATGGTCTCCAGGGCTTTCCCAGACACAAGCTCTTTATTTAATTAAATTACATAAAGTTTTGCCCAGGCTGAGATTTGAACCTGGGACCCTCTGCACCATAGACAGGAGCCTTAACTAACTGAGCTATAAGCCCAGTGATACAGAGCTGAGGATTTCTGGTGACTAAGAAGTGTTATCAGCCATTTACACTGTGACACAGACTAATGCACTGATATATAGAGAGGGATCTTCTCAGAGATTATTATTGTAATTATTGAGACTATTATTATAAATTTTATTATTTTTATTATTATGGAGACGATTATTAATAATAGAAAAAATAATAATAATCATCTCAATAATAATAATAATAATCTCCATAATAATAATAGTCGCAATAATTACAATAATCTCTGAGAAGATCCCTCTCTATATACCAAGGCATTAACCCCTTAAGGACGCAGGGTTTTTTCGCTCATTTTTTCGCTGAAAAAAAAAACGCACGTGCACGTTCTTGTGGGCTCAGTTTTTACGACTTTGACTGTGCACTCAAAATAACACCTCAGCTTTATTCTTTGGTTCGGCGCGATCATGGTGATACCAAATTTATACAGGTTTTATTGTGTTTTAATACATTTAAAAAAATTTAACAAATGTGTACAAAAAAGAAAAAAAAAATTTGCCATTTTCTGAAGCTAATAACTTTTTCATGCTATAGCGCACGGAGCTGTGTGAGGTGTCATTTTTTTTTCATTGCTACCATTTTGAGGTCTGTGCGACATATTGATCATTTTTTATGTAATGTAAAAAGGTGTAAAAGTCGCATTTCGGACATTTTGATACCTAATATGTCTGTGATTTTTACTGTTTATTATGTTTTATATCAGTTCTAGGGAAAGGGGGGTGATTTGAATTTTTAATATTTTATAAATTTTTTTTTTCACTATTTTTTT
Source organism: Engystomops pustulosus (assembly GCF_040894005.1). Taxonomy (NCBI): domain Eukaryota; kingdom Metazoa; phylum Chordata; class Amphibia; order Anura; family Leptodactylidae; genus Engystomops; species Engystomops pustulosus. The sequence continues at coordinate 25,780,192 of NC_092419.1, forward strand.
TAGACCATCTAGGGTACATTAACCCTAGATGGTCAGATCGTTCCTATTATATACTGCAATACTTCTGTATTGCAATATATGGCATTTTTGCAGCTCATTCATTACAATGAGCCACTGGCTCATTATAACGAATCTGCAGAAGCCAGATAGCTTCGGGTCAAACGAAGACCCGAGGCTACCATGGCAACCGATCGCCGCCCCCCCGATGACGTTCGGGCGCGCGGCGATCAGAATAAAGATGGCGGCGGCAACGGACCGGTTAATAGCCGCGATCGGTGCAAGCAACGACCACGGTTATTAGCGGTGGGGGTTTGCTGCAATATGCAACAACCCCCACCCTTGTATGAAGAGGACTCAGCCCTGGAGTTAGTTACCAAAATTCTAATCCTTGATAATCACAGAGCTAATAGCTCAGTGGGTTGGGGCGCTGTGTTATTATTGTTCATGGACACTGCAAGTTCTAGGTTCAAATCCCAATGAGGAGATTATTTTTTATTTGAGATGATTTTTATTATTATAATATGGCTAAAATTTGGGGCGTGGCCAGGGAGTGATTGGGGGTGTGGCTTAGGGGGATCGCCGCCATTTTATCCCTCTTTCCCTTTCACAGATGTTGGGAGGTATGCATATCATTGATATATATGAGGGTGTACTTACCTCAAACACTGTACATATCACTGATTTATATGAGGCTGAGTGATGAGGGTGTACTTACCTCACTCACTGCATATATCACTAATTTACATGAGGGTAATGACCTCTTGTATACGGTTTAAGGTTACATTTATACCTTCATGACACAGGTACACATGGCTATTTTAGTACCAATCCTCGTGGCACAGATATGGCAAAGCAATCACAAGCTCCATACTGGAGCTTCTTCAGGAGTTCTGTCCTTATGGATAGAGACTGAGGGCAGATGTCCACCATTACTCTGCTTGTTATGGGGAGGTTACATGTATTATACACTAGGGAGAGAGGAGCTGCCCAGAGAGAGCACATGTACAGGATCAAAGATGGAGGCTGCACTATTACTAGTCTCTTATAATCTTGGTTCTCTATAGTCTTGGTGGCCTACACCTTACTGTGATTTACTGACCATGATAGGTGCAGGTCCCCCACATTCCTGGTCTATATGGCCCAGCATTGACCTGAGTAATTGTAGTGGCTGGATATGGGAAGCTTAGCTATCTGAAAAAAACCTCCATGTCACTGATATACATACGGATTCTATAGTAGCCCATCCCAGGTCATTGCTATATAGTCACCACATGTTGCATTCAGATGCTTATGTGCCTGGTGCAGTGTATATGGCTTCCATCTCACTGCTTTATTGTAGTCATGGACCAGGCTGTATCTTACATATAACTAGCCTTTAGTTGGGGCTTCTATATTATGGACTGTCCATGTATACCTTATGTGCACTCATATATATAAATATATATACATATACTCTAGGTTCCATGAGTGGAACAATACTGAGGGGGTTATATGCCACCTCAGACTATAATGGTGAATTAGCATTGTAATATTATATTACATTTATCCCCATGAAATGGCTGGAAAATGGTCAGTGTGACTGCAGGGATTTGTAATCTAAGCCAAACAAATGGCCATTGAACCCCGGGGTTATAAACCATCTCTAAATAGAAAAAGCGGAGAAATGTTCTTGGTTTGGGAATGTGGGTAGGCCACAGCAATTTTTATTTAGATATAATTAAACTTTGTAAACTTTTTTAACGAGTTAAAATGTTTGTAAACATGTAAACAATAAACAAAAGAATATAATTTAAATGCCCGCCTGGCTTGATTGTATGGAGCTCTTCTCCCAAGATGGCGGCTGCCGCCGGACAGCCGTCATGTGGGTGTCTTCCTCACCTTCGGGCATGTATATCCTCCGCCACGGAGCCGCCAATGCGCACTAGCGCTGGCTGCGACCCCCCCCCCCCACTGCCCAAGGCGATCGCCTTCTCCGCCAACTCCTGCAGACCGGCAATAAAAATGTCCAAACCGATCGGATTCAAGTGAACCCCGTCACCTATCAGTAAGTGCCTGTTGTCCCCCTCCAATTCTAAATGACGAACAGCCACACCACCCAGATCCGAGACGTGCTTGGAGATTCTAATATTTAGAATCTTCCTGGCTCTATTAATTGCCTCGTGATCGCGGGCGCCTCGCCAGTGACAACGCGGGACAATTTCGGACCAGCCAAGTGTCACTTTCCTAAAAAAGGAGGGTAAAGGAGGGTAAACGAGCAAGGTCCTCTTTCATAAGGGCTAAGAGCTCACCCAGCTTGACACGCGCCAAGTCGTTACCGCCTGCGTGGAAAAGGAGGACCGCATTATCCCGGCAGCTCCTGCTTATCTCGACTACCTTCGGTAGAACCTGAGTCCAGCGCATGCCGCGCACGCCACGCCAGTGCACCCTAGAATTCTTGAGACCTAAATTCGCACCGCATGGGCGAGTTTCCGTCCTCCGCTGTGCCCAGTGGATGAAGGAGTCTCCAACAATCCATACATGGGTCAACTGGCCTGAAAATACAAAACGAAGGATAGCATAATCTAGAATTAAACGATAACGTTACAGTAAATTAAAACAGGGGATTGAGATCTGGTCGGATGTATGACTTAAAACAATCCGACTTCCATCTTCCGAGTGTTTTTATTGCTTCCTCACTCATTCCACAAGAGTGCGCCGTGGTCGCCGCACCAATGCGGAATGAGTGAGTGCCAAATTCTTTGGGGTTTAGGCCCAAAAAAAGAATTGCTTTCTTAAAAACCGCACTAAACTGGAAACGGGATAAGGGGGAACCTGAAAGGTGCAGTAAAAAATTCTGTCCCGCTGGGCGTAAATGGGCATATCTCCGAATCAAAGAAACCGGGCATGGGTTTGAAGACATGGGAAGTATTGTAATCCATGTTCCTCTACGAAACACATCAGTTTTTGACTTACGAATCCGAATTTTTACCCCAGTATCGCTGGCTAGCACGTCCGATTGTAGCAAACCACCCGATTTTACCGCGCTGAGGGGAACTAGCTCCCCGATCCGTAGCGCCCCGAAAAATGCTATAGCAAAGGCCGAACTAAACAAGGAAACTTCATAGTCATCACTGCATACTAAGTGCAAGATGGAAATAATACGAGAGAATAAAGGCAGTGATACCGGTCTGCGTGAATCTTGAAAAGACTTTTCTTTTTTCCAGCCCTTCATAATTTGCTTTATGGTAAATGTCTTTGTAACATCAGGACGGTCGTGAATTTTTAGCATAAAAGCCAGTCCGGCTAAACTGTGCTTTGCCTTATAAAATGATGCCCCTTGACTCCTGATGTGTGAAAGATAATCTAGTGAGTGCCTTAAAAGTTGGTCCTTCTCTGCGGGTATAGAGCCGCCGGAGATGGCTAGCCACTGCTTCCAGGTAGAGGAGTACTTTTGCCAAGTGGCTGCCGACACCGATCCTTTTAACAAGGCTACAAGCTGTTCTCGACCAGCTTCCATAAGGACTGGGGGCAAGCAATCCCCTTCTCTGCCGGGTACCCTTGGAGTTCTCTGAAGCTCTGAAATTGTGAACGAGACAAGGCATTAGCCGAGTCGTTCGAAAATTCCGGGACATGCCTAGCCCTAAGACAGATGTTGGATTGCAAGCACCGCAGGACTAAGTGTCGGAGCAACGCGAGTACCGGGTATGAAGGGGAAGAAAGGCTATTAACTGCGTGCACTAAACCGCGATCTTCGGACCACAAACGTACTCTGTGGTTGGCCAAAACCGAAGCCCATGTTTCTATGGCGACCACTAATGCAAAGAGGTGTGTGAGAGTGGTGTTTTTATAAAGGCCCTGTCTTAACCATAAAGATGGCCAATTCTCCCTGCACCATTCATTGCCCAAGATAGTGGCAAAGCCACTACCCGTGGCAGAAATGGACAAGCCTAAAGAAACGCTGTCGGTTTCTGCTTCCTGAAGGATCCCAGACCCATTAAAATCCTGAAGAAAAACTTGCCAAACCCGCAAATCTTCCTTAAGGGGATTAGTCACTCTAATGAAGTGTGTTGGTTGTATTACTCCTTTCGTGGCCAGGGATAACCGCCGGGAAAAAGCATGGCCCATTGGGATGACTCTGCAAGAAAAATTTAGCAGGCCCAGTAAGGCCTGAAATTGCCGCAGAGTAGCCTTTCGTTTGCCTAAGAGAAAGCTTATTTCTTGCCTCAAGCGAGATATCTTGTCGCTTGGGAGTCTAAATGTCATCTCCACTGTATCCAACTCAATTCCCAGGAAGGAAAGGTTGGTGACCGGCCCGACTGTCTTATCCGCGGATAACGGAACTCCGATGTACTCCATCAACGAAGTAAACCTCCGCAAGAGAAAGGAGCAAGATTCGGAATCCCGTTCGCCAACAAATAAGAAATCGTCCAGGTAATGGGTGATGGAAAAAAGACCTGTGTCATAGCCCAAGATCCACTCCAAGAAACTGCTGAATACTTCAAAATAGTAACATGAGATGGAGCAGCCCATGGGAAGACACATGTCATAATAATAATGACCCTCAAGATAGCACCCTAAAAGATGGAAGCATGATGGGTGAACTGGCAACAACCTAAAGGCAGACTCTATGTCAGATTTGGCTAAGAGGGCCCCTTGGCCCGCCTGTCTAACCAAATTTATGGCCTGGTCGAACGAAACATAGGATACAGCTGCATCCTCCTTTGAGATGTCGTCATTTACCGACACACCCTTGGGGAAAGATAAGTGATGGATTAGCCTAAACGATCCCGTTTCCTTTTTAGGGACCAGGCCAAGAGGAGAAACCCTGAAGTTGAAAAAAGGGGGGTCTAAAAAGGGGCCGGCCATTCTGCCTAATTGAACCTCTTTTGAAACTTTTTGAAGAGCAAACAGGGGGTTTTCCCGGACAGATATCAAATTACTGCACATAAAAAGGGTAGTGGAAGGTTGGTGCGGGATAAAGAAACCAAGAAGAAAACCCCCTTCAAGAAGGCTTGCTTCCCGTTTCTTGGGATATAACTTTAGCCAGTGAGCGAGCCTGTGCACGTTCACCGGGGTTCGTGGATTGGGACGGGGAGGAGTTTGTTTTGTTTTTGCGGTAGCAACGCAAGGCTGAGTGATTATCACCGCAGATTGAACACTCGTGCCTAAATCTGCATGAGTTGTACAATCTGCAATGGCCTTCGTTGTACAGCCAGCATGCTCCGGTGGGTTTGTGACCCGCAGGGGCAGACTGCTGAGCTGGCCCTGCGGTGGCCCCTGAAAATGGCCGTTGTGAGCGTTGTGCCAGTATCAGCTGTAACCAGACGTCCGTAGCCTTGGATGCCCAGCCGATACTGGGGTTAAGTGATAGGCTGCGACGAAACTCCTCGTCGTACCTCCACCAAGCGGTGCCCCCGTGAAGTTTAAACGCATTTAGAATTGTGTCCATATAAACGAGTAAATCCGGGGCCGAGGCTGGAGATTTTTGGGTGATAATGGAGGCCATCACCGCAAAAGCCTGCAGCCAATTGTGTAGGGTTTTTGAAGCCTTAACCTTTTTTTCCGAACCTTTTTCAAAAATTCTCTCCTTGTCGACCGAGATATGGTCGACATTGAGCAGGGACCAAATATCAACATATTCTCCTTTCTGAATTTTATTCTTCACTTCTTCAGGGACATATTTACCTAAGGGGGCTACCGCGCAAAACATTGTATCCCTAAATGTATTACCCGCCCCTACGTTAATATTGGGCTGTGCTAGTGCATTAACCCCTAACCCTTGCTGGTTTGATTCTAATTGAGATAGAACAGATTTAAGGGATGATATCATGTGTATGGTGTCAGTGTTAGTATTCTGCGGTGCAGAGGTAATGGCCGACCACGAGGGAAGACCACTGAACTCACCGTTCGCAGCAGAAGGTAGATCAACCGGAATGGGGAGCGCTGTCTGTCCTTGCGCTGTGGGCTGGTCCTGGGGAGCCGACTGCTGGGTAGCAGGAGACTGACGTGGCGGTGCCGACTGCTGTGAAGCAGGAGACTGGCGTGGCGGCGATCTTCTTGCTGCACCACCGCTGGACGGTCTGCTGCGTGGTGGGTAGCAACGCTGTGGCGGGATCCTGGAAGATGCTCTTGACCTCTTTGAGTGATGACGGGTCGGCTCCTGGTATCGGTGGTAATAGTCGTGGCGGAAACCATTTCTGTGAAAGTGCGCCGCATGACGGCCACTTGAATCAGAGGACGAGGAGCTCGTAACTCTGTCGCGGCGGTTCCTTTGATGCTTGCGACTGATGAAACCTGCGGGAGAATATTCAGAACCCGAGTCGGCTACGAAAATGCGGCGCGACCTTCGGAGGTCAGCGCCGCTGTAGCTATGGCGATGGTAGGTGGCGGGTCTGGGATCCCTCCTACCATGGCTGGGATGGGGAAGATAGGATGGTGGGGTGACATCTAGTGTCCGAAATGTGTCATTACATGATTCACTGCCTGAGGGGGAGGGAGCAGAGGAAGCCCTGTACTGCGGAGACATGTGCCGAGGAGGAGTGGAAGCAGCATGGAGGTACAGGGGGAGGCTTTTTTCATGCCTCTGGGGGGTTTTCGGCCTGGGGGAGGAGGGGGGGGGATTACAATAAGGGACCTGGGATGGGGCAGAGTTGAGGGGGGGTGGGGGATTTGCGCAGACCGCGCTTCTTACCCCCAGGAGCAGTGACAGGCCGGAGCCCACACTGATCAGCTGTGCTGCGGGGTGCCGGTGAGCCCAAACCTGCGGCGAGGGATTCTTCTTCCCTGCCGCTCCGCGTCTCCTGGTGCTGGGGGGGGGACCCGGGGCTGAGGCGGTTTGGAGGCCTGATGCGGCGCATGGGCCGCCCTCTCTCTTCGCTCTGCTCAGGAGCTGTTGCAGATGCCGCGCTGCCAGGGAGCACATCGGAGGTCCCCAGAGGAGGAGGTGAGGAGCGGGGGGATCGTTGTTGCGGCGTGCCGGCCGGTGGCCAGGTGCCACGTTCGGCCGATGCCTGACAGGCAGAGGCATCCGGCAGGCCTGGTACCTGGGGGGGTGATGCAGGCGCCGGTCCGGCCCCCTGATGTTCCTTCTGGGCAGCGCTGCGCTTGATGAGGACATCCAGCCAGCCTGATCCTTCCCTGGCGATCCGGTCCATCACTTGTTCATCCAGAATGAGGGACATGGCGACAATCTGGGTAAGTGATGGCACGTAGGGGGGGTCTTAGACTTCACACCTTGTTGATCCTGAAGATAGAAGGAAAGAGGCCCCCCCCCACGTGTCCTCAAACTTTTATAGCCGTAGGGCGGCCCACTTCCCCTAGCTGAGCCCACCCTTAGGTGGCCGCCCAGAAAGGAGGGGGCCAATCGCCAGAAACCGCCTTTTTTAAACTGGCGAACCACCGAAATCCCCCACAGTCCCTGGCCCCTTCTCTAGGCGATTTGGGGCCATAGATACTGCTGCACCTAATTCTGTAAGATAAATGGATCCTATATATCCAGGCCCTTGGTACATTTATATAATGTCTTATGTGTGGTTGATGTTACTGTCTCCAATGGTTGGTCTAGGGCCACATCTTCTTTCGCCACTTAGCTAGGAGGTTGACGGCTATGTGGAGCTGGGGATGTGGCTCTCGCGCGCTGTGCGCGTAATTATGGTTTATGGGAGACAAGTTCTCCACACCTGGTTACACCACTAGGGGCGGTCCCTGAGAAGATGGTTCTGGTTCGGTTATCCACACCTAGTTACGCCACTAGCTAAGATGATAGCGGCTGGTGGATCACTAGAGTGTTGGTTTTGTACGCTGTGCGTGCATTGTATATCACCACTTGCCAGGAGGTTGCGGCTTGTGGATATGGTAGTTATGGTTTCTCTACACGCTGAGCGTGTTTTTTGAGCAAAAAATTATATTTATGGATTTGGTTTGATATGGCCACATTCTGCTCTCGCCACTTGCCAGGAGGTTGCGGCTTGTGGATATGGCAGGTGTGGTTTCTCTGCACGCTGAGCGTGTTTTTTGAGCAAAGTTACATTTATTTAGTATTATAGTGGGCTAAGTTAGTTGTCAAAATGGACAAGCCTTTGCTGTTCTGTTGTCAAGTACTTGCCCACTATATCTCGGCTCAGCTCACTATGTTATTCTAATACTATATTAAAAAAAAAAAGAGAGAGAAGACTCGCACAGCATTTTGAACATTTTGTCAGGGGCTACGCCGTGGCAGTGCATACGCTATGCCACATAGTGGGGTTGCCCCCTCCCCCCCTTACCAATGCATTACCTGAGAACAGAAGTAAACTTTCTTCTTCTTTACCTCTCCTCTTCTTGTCTGTTCTGTCAATAGTATTGGTGCATGATACATGTATTGAAGTATGACTAGTGGTTCTCTAGATACTGGAGATACAGTAAGCGATATTCCCACTCGGTGGGGAGATAAATCTACGCTTTTGGTGTCTAGTACTTAGTCTTTTCAGAATATATTTAGTTCCGAGGGCAGTTATTCCACATAATGGTTGTATGGTATCCTGCTTCACTATATTGTTGGACACGGTTTGGTATATCTGTAGAAGTTTGGAGTTTAGCAATGTTTTACCACTTTGTGCATGTGGTTTGTGTTGGTAATTTTCTCAACACTTTATTCGTTAACCCATTGCATTCCCATTGATGGGATTTTTGTTGTTTGGTGGCGGTCGAGTCCATTTAAGGGGTCAAATGGCCTCTTTGTGGCGGTGGAGGAGTCAGGTGGAAGGTGCAGGCAAGTTATTGGTGGACTAATTTAACTTATAGAGGATGTAAAAGCTCATGGTGGTCAACAGCCTGAGCTTTGGAAGTGGCCAGCCTCAAGGCTCTGGTAATGGTAAAAGCAGCCAGGGGCGGGCACGGTGGTGAAGCACACAATGGATAATCTTCACTAGGGTCATTGGTGCCCTTAAAGTGTACTGGCTCTGCTAGAATGGCAGCCAGAGTGTGCCGCCCCCCTTTGTTGATGTCTGGCCGGGTGCTGTATGTCAGGCAGCTTTAGATTGGGGTATTGGGGAATCCCACCCCTAGCATGTCACCTGACTCCTCCTTCAAATAAAGCTGTGGCCATTTCACCCATTACGTTATGTGGTTGTGTATTTTTTCCATACACCGTGTTTTTCTCTTGTCTAAACTGTTTTAAAATAAAGTGGGGGTCCATCCCATATCCACACGTCATGCATTTACACAATACAAGACAACGGCGCTGATTGCCGATCACATCTGTTTCTATACAAACAAATATGCAATTGGTTACAGGTCGGAATCAAAACCCTAACATGTGACAGCGCCCTGAGGCCTCTTGATGTATCTGTTGGAAAAACCATACCAGGTCCATCCTGATGTAGTTTTGTGTAAAAACAGCAAACAAAAGTTTGTAGGTTTTTCAAAATAATTCAGGCACACCCCATGCCCAACCCTTCACGCCCACATGTCATGGAGGTGGTATAGTTGCTTTTATCGCAAATTCTTCATACACCCCCCTCCCGGTGTGTATGAAGAGGACCCAGCATGTGAACCTTCTTCATATACAGGCAGTCCCTGGGTTATTTACCAGATAGGTTCCTTAGGTTTGTACTTAAGTTGACTTTGTATGTAAGTAGGAATTGTATATTTAATAATTGTAGATCCACACAAAATTTTTTTTGTCCCAGTGACAATTAGATTTTCTAAATTTTTTGCTGTAATGAAACCGAAGATTACCAATAAAGCTTCATTACAGACACCTTACAGCTGATCATTACAGTCTGGCACTAAAGTAACATCCAGAGAGGTCACCAGAGGTCACAGTGGGCAGAGGGGTATGTCTGTAACTAGGGGTTGTCTGTAAGTCGGGGACCACCTGTACCTGAAACCTGTTAAGGGCATACATGTACCATGTGCAGTCCTTAAAGGACATCTATCACCAGGATGAAGGATTGTAAACCAAGCACACTTACATGCTGGTGTGCACCCCCTCTGGCAGGATCTGCTCTTCTTTTAGCTTCTTATTCCCTGGTTAAAAAAAAAAGGGCTCAGGCTTCCTTGGAGTTAATGGAACCTGGAGCCCCTCAGACTAATTTGCGTAATTTTTAAAAAGCCCTTTTTATTAAAAACAAGGGCATAACCACCTTAACCCCTTAGCGCTCTGCGCCATAGCTGTACTGCGCTGAGTCCCGCGAATAGCGCTCAGCGCAGTACAGCTACTGCGCAGAGACTATGCTGGTTCAGCGCTGCATAGCAGCCGAACCGGCATCGTTAGCCGCGGGATTTCAACGGTAATCTGCCGCTGACATCCCCGGCTAACACCTGCGGTCGGAGTGGGCTCCGATCGCGGGCGTTTAACCCGTTAAATGCCGCGGTCAACACGTCCGCGGCATTTAACATGCCTACCGGGGGTCTTTACCCCACGATCGGCCCCCCCTCGCCATTTTCGGGGGGGGGCTGATCGCTGCTATGGCACCTCAGGGGTCCGATCGGGACCCCAGAGAAGCCTGAAGGCAGTGCCTTTAAGATGGCGTCTGTGACGTCATCTTAAAGGCAAAGTGTCAGCCTATGCATCTGCATAGGCTGGCACTGCTAATACCCCGCAATACATCAGTATTGCAGAGTATTATCTTTACCCCTTAACGCTCAGAGTATTATCTTAACCCCTTAACAGCGCGGGCGCCGCCATCTTTTTTTCGATCGCCACGCCCCCGAACGTCATCGGGGGGCGGCGATCGGTTGCCATGGTAGCCTCGTGTCTTCTTTTGACACGTGGCTATCTGGCAGCTGCAGATTCGTTACAATGAGCCAGTGGCTCATTGTAATGAATGTGCTGCAAAAATGCCATATATTGCAATACAGAAGTATTGTAGTATATGGTAGCAGCGATCTGACCATCTAGGGTTAATGTACCCTAGATGGTCTAAAAGATAGTGAAAAAAAAAAAGAAATAATAAAATATTAAAAATTCTAATCACCCCCCTTTCCCTAGAACTGATATAAAACATAATAAACAGTAAAAATCACAAACATATTAGGTATCGCCGCGTCCCAAAATGCCCGATCTATCAAAATATAAAAACGGTTACGGCCGGCGGTGACCTCCGAGGCGGGAAATGGCGCCCAAATGTCCGAAATGCGACTTTTACACCTTTTTACATAACATAAAAAATGAAATAAAAAAATGATCAAAATGTTGCACAGACCTCAAAATGGTAGCAGTGAAAACGTCGGTTCATTCGCAAAAAAATACCCCTCACACATTTCCGTGCGCCAAAGTATGAAAAAGTTATTAGCGTCAGAAGATGGCAAAAAATGTTTTTTCTTTTTTGTACACATTCGTTTAATTTTTGAAGATGTATTAAAACACAATAAAACCCTATATAAATTTGGTATCACCGCGATCGCACCGAAACAAAGAATAAAGTAGGCGTTTTATTTGGAGCGAAGAGTGAAAGTCTTAAAAACTGAGCCCACAAGAACGTGACGGGCGTTTTTTTTTAAATTTTTCCACATTTGGAATTTTTTTTCAGCTTCGCAGTACACGGCATGTTAAAATAAATAACATTAAGGGAAAGTAAAATTTGTTACGCACAAAATAAGCCCTGACACAGGTCTGTACACGTAAAAATGAAAAAGTTATGGATTTTTGAAGTTGGAGAGCGAGAAATGAGCCGAAAAACCCTCCGTCCTTAAAGGGGACCTACCACCACGATTCTACCTCTAAAGGTAGAATGGGTGGTAGGTGGATGAATGGGACGTAAGGATAGCCCTTTTTGGGCTAATCCTTACGTCCCGGCTATCCTTTTGTAAACTTTAATCAGTTGATATGTTAATTTAATTAAGCGGCTACTGGGGCGTGGAGTAGCCGGACATGAGGCTACTAGTCGCGGCTACTCCACGCCCCAGTAGCCTTGTTCCTCCGCCTACCATGTAATCTTCGGCGCGCAGCACCTCGTAGCTGCGCGCCCTCGTTCGAGGACCCGGCGTCTGCGCATGCGCAGTAGCGCCGGCCTCGGAGCTACGGCCGCGCACCCGTAGGCCTGCGCATGCGCAGAACGCAGGATATTCGCACGAGGGCGCGCAGCTACGAGGAGCTGCGCGCCGAAGATTACCCGGTAGGCGGAGGAACAAGGCTACTGGGGCGTGGAGTAGCCGCGACTAGTAGCCTCATGTCCGGCTACTCCACGCCCCAGTAGCCGCTTAATTAAATTAACATATCAACTGATTAAAGTTTACAAAAGGATAGCCGGGACGTAAGGATTAGCCCAAAAAGGGCTATCCTTACGTCCCATTCATCCACCTACCACCCGTTCTACCTTTAGAGGTAGAATCGTGGTGGTAGGTCCCCTTTAAGGGGATAAACATATATCCCATGGTGGATCAAGTAAAAAATGCAAAAAAAAAATGTTTTTCAATAAAAGATACAGGCGGTCCCCTACTTAAGAACACTCGACTTACATACGACCCATAGTTACAAACGGACTTCTGGATATTGGTAATTTATTGTACTTTAGTCCTAAGCTACAATAATCAGCTGTAACAGTTATCACTGGTGTCTGTAATGAAGATTTATTGTTAATATTGATTCTTATGACAACCCAACATTTTTAAAATGCAATTGTCACAGAGACCAAAAAAGTTCTGGCTGGGATTACAATGATAAAATATACAGTTCCGACTTACATACAAACTCAACTTAAGAACAAACCTACAGACCCTATCTTGTATGTAACCCGGGGACTGCCTGTAACTTTATAAATCACTAAAAATGCCCATAAGCCCCAAAACATATAAAGAGACATATAACGCTTAAAAAAGTCTAAATCATAACACAAACCCCACATATATAGTATCACCGCGTCCGTAACAATCCATAGAATAAAACTAAATAACTATTGAACCCATATGATGAACTCCGTAAAAAAAAAAAAAAAACCTTAAAAAATTATGATTTTTACCTATTATATCCCACTAAAAATGCAATAAAAAGTGATCAACAAAACATATGTACTCCAGAATGATATTGTTGCAAAGAACAACATGTCCCGCAAAAAACAAGCCAGCAACCAGCTCTGTAGCCAAAAACGTAACAATGTTATGCCACTTGGAAGACGGCGATGCAAAAATGATTTATTTGGCAAATTTTGTAAAACAGAAGAAAAAAATATTCATGTATGGTATCCCCGTAATCGTATCGACCCATAGAATAAAGATAAAATGATTATTAGGCTATACGGTGAACACGAAAGAAAAAAAAAAAGTAAAAAGTCCAGTACAGAATTGATGCTTTTCTACTCATGACCTCAAAAAAAGTTCCTAAATTTTCAACAATAGGTGATACCAACCACAAAATGGTAACACTGGAAAAAGCATCTCATCGCGCAAAAAAAATGCCGTCACATGGCCCAAACGGAAAAGCGAAAATTTTTTAGCCTTCAAAAGGGGGCAACGAGAAAACTAAAATCCTGGCAGCTGCAGGGTGCTCCTTCCCTTCTGCGCCTCACTGTGCCCCCATAAAACAAGTAACGGTCACATGTGGGGGGTCTCTGTACTCGGGAGAAATTGTAGAACAAATTTTATGGTGAGTTTTCTCTTTTTATCTTTTGGAAATGTGTAAATTTTAGGGCTAAATGAACGTATAACCGACAAAATTTGACCATTCTAAATTTCACTGCCATTTTGATTCAATTACTATGAAGATCTCAAGGGGTTAACAATCTTTGTAAATGCTGTTTCTGATAGTTTGTGGGGTGCAGATTTGAAAATGGGTTGGTTATATAGGGGGTTTTTGATGCTAAATATGTAAAATTTAATTTCAAACAGTATTTATCCCCAAAATTCAGGAAATACGGAAAATCGCTATTCGATTTTTAGGCCGCGTGACGTCAAAATAAATTATCCAAACATTGCAAAAATTATGAAAATGTAAAGTACACAAATGGGAAATGTTATTCGGCAAGTTATTTAGGTGGTAAATCGATCTGCCTGAAAACGCGGTGATTTTGAATTTCGAAAATGGCAAATTTTTCTAAAAATTCATCATTTTTTTTCCCTTTTTTGTAAATAAACGCAAAATTTATCAGCCAAAATTTACCACTAAAATGAAGTACAACATGTGGGGAAAAAACAATCTCAGAATCGCTTTGATAAGTAACAGTGTTCAAAAGTTATAACCATATAAAGAGACGCAGGTCAGAATCCAAAAAATGGGACTGAGCCTTAAGCTGTAAAATGGCTGCATCCTTAAGGGGTTAAAGAAGAGAAGATCCTGCTAGAGGGGGCACACACCAGTATGTTTGGTTTACAATCCTTCATCCTGGTGATAAATGTTAAATACTGATTCCAGGAAGTTACACAGTCCGGCAGATAACAAGCCTCAGCCCCCATTCACACGTTGCAGTTCTTGATCTGTTTTATTTCCATTTAAAAACGCAACAGGGAGGGGCTCATTCCAGAACAAAAGTGTTTCAGTAGAAAGACATATGTGTTCTGACAAAGCCCCTGCCATTTGCAGTTTTCAATGCAGTTAAAACTCATCAAAAAACAAAGTGTGCATGGGGCCTGAGGCCTGTTTCTGCAGGATTGTTGTACACGTCCTCATTCACTTCTATGGGCTCATGCACATGGCTGTGAATATCACAGCCGTGTATGAGCCAACTGCCTGAGCTGCAATAGACAGAACAAGGTCCTAACCATGTTTGCGGTTCAGGCTATTATTATGTACTGTGGGAGATTTAGCCCAGTAGAGTCTGAGGTAGCGGGGTTTTGTGATGCAGTTCAAGACAGTGACACCAAGGTACAGTCCAAAACAGGTCTCGCCTGCGTTTATTGCAGCAGCAAAATAAAACAGCCTTTACATTCAGGCATTAACCCCTTAAGGACGCAGCCATTTTGTAGCTTAAGGCTCAGCCCGATTTTTTGGATTCGGACTTGCGTCGCTTTATATGGTTATAACTTTTGAACACTGTTACTTATCAAAACGATTCTGAGATTGTTTTTTCCCCACATGTTGTACTTCATTTTAGTGGTAAATTTTGGCAGATAAGTTTTGCGTTTATTTACAAAAAAAAAGAAAATATGATAAATTTTTTGAAAAATTTGCCATTTTCGAAATTCTAAATCATTGCGTTTTCAGGCAGATAGATTTACCACCTAAATAAGTTGCTGAATAACATTTCCCATTTGTCTACTTTACATTTTCATAATTTCTGAAATGTCTGGATAATTTATTTTGATGTTACGCGGCTTACAAATAGAATATCGCTTTTCCGGATTTTCAGAATTGACTATTTTGGGGATAAATACAGTTTTGAATGAAATTTTACATATTTAGCATCAAAACCCCCTGTATAACCAACCCATTTTCAAATCTGCACCCCTCAAGCTATCAGAAACAGCTTTTACGAAGATTGTTAACCCCTTGAGATCTTCATAGTAATCGAATCAAAATGGGGGTGAAATTTAGAATGGTCATATTGTTCCCTTATACGTTCATTTAGCACTAAAATTTACACATTTCCAAAATATAAAAAGAGAAAACCCACCATAAAATTTGTTCTGCAATTTCTCCTGAGTATAAAGACCCCCCACATGTGGCTGTGACTTGTTTTATGGGCGCACAGCGAGGTGCAGAAGGGAAGGAGGGCGCTGCAGCTGCCAGGATTTTAGTTTTCTCGTTGCCCCCTTTTGAAGGCTATAAAATTTTCGCTTTTTCGTTATTTGGGTCATGTGACAGCATTTTTTTTGCGGGATGAGATGCTTTTTCCATTGTTACCATATTGGGGTTGGTATCACCTATTGTTGAAAATTTAGGAACTTTTTTTGAGGGCAGGAGTAGAAAAGCATCAATTCTGTACTGGATTTTTTACTTTTTTTTTTTTTGGTGTTCACCGTATAGACTAATAATCATGTTATCTTTATTCTATGGGTTGATACGATTACGGGGATACCAGACATGAATATATTTTCTTACGTTTTACTAAATTTGTCAAACAAAACCCTAATGTGGGGAAAAATCTATCATTTATGTATTGCCGTCTTCCAAGTGGCATAACATTGTTACTTTTTTTGGCTACGGAGCTGGTTGATGGCTTGTTTTTTGCGGGACATGTTGTACTTTGCACCAGTATCATGTCTGAGTACATACGGTTTTTTGATCGCATTTTATAGCATTTTTTGTGGGATTGAAAAGGTAAAAATCATAATTTTTGGAGGGTTTATACCAGTTTTTTTTTACGGCGTTTATCGTGGGGGTTCAATAATGATTTACTTTTATTCTACGGTTTGTTACAGACGCGGTGATACTATATATGTGGGGTTTGTGTTATGATTTAGACTTTTTTTGAGTTATATGTCTCTTTATATGTTTTGGGAGTTTGGGGCATTTTTAGTGATTTATGACTTTATTTTTTTATTGAATAACTTTTTTTTTTTTACTTTTTCACTTTTATACCATGGGACATGAAGAAGCAATCTTCTGATTGCTTCTTCATGATAATATTCTGCAATACTGATGTATTGCAGAGTATTATCAGTGTCAGCCTATGCACTTGCATAGGCTGGCACTGTGCCAGTAAGATGACGTCACAGACGCCATCTTACTGGCAATTCTTGCAAGTAACTCTGGGGTCCAGATCGGACCCCAGAGTTACTATAGCAACGATCGGCGCCGCCCGAAAACGGTTCGGGGGGGCCGATCGTGGAGGAAAGACCCCCCAGATGCAGGTTAGATGCCGCGGTCGCGCTGACCGCGGCATTTAACGGGTTAAGCACCCGCGATCGGAGACAACTCCGATCGCGGGTGTTACACTGGGGTGCCGGCTATTAGTTACAGCCGGCACCCCGTGTTTCCCGATGCCGGTTCGGCTCTGATCCAGAGCCGAGCCGGCATAAGCGCCGTGGCGGATATATCCGCCACTGAGCGCTAAGTCACTGCGCTCCGTGGCGGATATATCCGCCACGGAGCGTGAAGGGGTTAAACAAACAAAATCCTACCCGTCAGGGTGCTAACTAAACAGGGTTTCTCTAACTCACCACTAGTACATAAAATAAGTCGCTGCTCCAGGCACAGAGGTCAGGGCTGTGTGCTCTCCAGCCTCCTTTCAGAGAGAACACACTCTCAGCTCTGCTCAGCAGCTTTATGCAGACTGATTAAGCTGCTCCCACCACCTGTGTCCAAGGTGCTGGACAACACAACCTCAGCACTCAGGCCTCGCATAGTATGAAAACCTAGGGGAAACATACCGCCCATCCACAGTTAACCCCTTCAGTGTCTCACATACCCTCCCACTCTGTTTGACCCTGTGGGGGCGAACACTTTTGGCCATCAGACAGTGGGTACGAGACAGGGCATCGGCATTCCCATGCAGCTTTCCTGCTCAATGTTCTACCATGAACTTGAAATTCTGCAACATTAGGAACCACCTTGTGACCCTGGCGTTCTTCTCTTTGGCCTGACTCATCCAGGTGAGGGGAGAGTGATCGGTCACTAGTGTAAACTGTCGCCCTATCAAGTAATATCTCAGGGATTCCAGAGCCCATTTAATCGCCAAGCATTCCCTCTCAACTATGCTATAGTTCTTCTCAGGGGGTGTGAGCTTGCGCCTCTGGAATGTCACGGGATGTTCCTCACCCTCCACTACTTGGGACAGGACAGCCCCTAAGCCCACGTCAGAAGCGTCAGTCTGCACAATAAAGGTCTTGGTGAAGTTAGGGGTGATCAGTACCGGTCCCTCGCACAAAACCGTCTTAAGTCGCTGAAACGCCCCCTCAGCCTCTTCACTCCACTTTACCATTACCGACCTGCCACCCTTGGTCAGGTCAGTCAGGGGTGCCGCTATTGTCGCAAAATCGGGAATAAATCGGCGATAATAGCCCACTATACCTAGGAAAGCCCTCACTTGCTTCTTGCTCATAGGTCGTAGCCACTGCTGTATCGCCTCCACTTTATTTACTTGGGGTTTGATGACACCTCGCCCAATACGGTACCCCAGGTAACGGGCCTCTTCCAGACCAAGTGCACACTTTTGGGGGTTCGCTGTCAACCCTGCTGCCCTCAGAGAGTCTACCACTGCTTGTACCTTGGCTAGATGACTTTCCCAATCGTTACTATAGACTATGATGTCATCCAGGTAGGCCGAGGCATATCTCCGGTGAGGTTTTAGCATGAGATCCATTAACCTCTGGAATGTGGCGGGAGCCCCATGTAGCCCAAAGGGAAGTACCACATACTGAAATAGCCCATCAGGAGTAACAAAAGCTGTCTTCTCTCTAGCCCTGTCAGTAAGGGGTACCTGCCAATACCCTTTCGTCAGGTCAAGGGTGGAGAAGAACCTATCCTGTCCAAGTCGCTCTATCAACTCGTCAACTCTAGGCATAGGGTAAGAATCAAATTTGGATACCTCGTTCAACTTCCTAAAGTCATTGCAGAACCGTAGGGAACCATCAGGCTTGGGAATCAACACAATAGGACTCGACCAGTCACTTTTAGACTCCTCGATAACCCCCAGGTCTAACATCTGCCTGACTTCTTCGGTTATGGCTTGCCGGCGCGCTTCAGTGTACCCGGATGTGGGGTTCGGTTATGATGTCATGCTTGATGACTGAAGTACGACCCGGTAACTTAGAGAACACATCAATGTTTCGGAGCACAAACTCCTTGGCTTCCTGAATCTGAGCCCTGGAGAGGGACTTCGAGATCCGTACTTCAGGCACCTTGGCATCGGGTACACCTACCTCCGGTGTCACCTTCTTGGGGACAGACGCTTTTTCTACTCCCACGGCTATCAGGGACTCTCTTTCCCTCCATGGCTTTAGGAGGTTCACGTGGTATATCTGTTCTGGTTTCCTCCTCCCCGGCTGATATACCTTGTAGTTAACCTCCCCCACTTTCTCCATGACCTCATATGGACCTTGCCATTTCGCCAAGAACTTACTCTCAACAGTGGGCACCAGAACTAACACTCTGTCGCCTGGGTTAAAGGTCTGGCTGATCTATTGTAGACCCTAGACTGGGCCTCTTGTGCCCTTGTCATGTGCTCCTTTACAAGGGGCATTACTGCCGCTATGCGGTCCTGCATAAGGGAGACGTGTTCAATCACACTACGGTGGGGGGTCCTTTCCTTTTCCCAGGTCTCCTTAGCTACGTCCAGGAGTCCACGCGGGGAACGGCCATATAATAGCTCAAAGGGTGAGAAACCTGTGGAAGACTGGGGTACCTCACGTATGGCAAACATCAGATAAGGCAACAAACAATCCCAGTCCTTCCCATCTTTGCTGACCACCCTCTTTAGCATCCCCTTCAAAGTCTTGTTAAACCTCTCGACCAGGCCATCTGTCTGAGGATGATATACAGAGGTGCGGAGCTGTTTAACCTCGAGTAATTTACACATCTCCTTCATTACTCTAGACATGAATGGAGTACCCTGTTCAGTCAAGATTTCCTTGGGGAGGCCTGTGCGGGAGAATACCTGGAACAGCTCCCTAGCAATGTTTTTGGAGGAGGTGTTCCTTAATGGAATCGCCTATGGATACCACGTAGCGTAGTCCAGGATAACCAGGATGTACTGGTGCCCCCTTGTGGATTTGACTATGGGGCCAACCAAATCCATTGCAATCTGTTCAAACGGCACCTCTATGATTGGTAATGGGACTAGAGGACTCCTGAAGTGGGACACCGGGGCAGTAAGTTGACACTCAGGGCAGGAGCTACAATACTGGTTTATCTCCTCCCACACCCCGGGCCAGAAAAATCTCTGCAGGATCCTCTCTCGGGTCTTCTCAGCACCTAAGTGCCCTCCCAGCACATGTTTGTGTGCCAAATCTAGCACCAGCATACGGTGAGATTGGGGTACTACAAGTTGCTCAACCTCCTCACCCCGTATCTGGTCAACCCTGTACAACAGTTCCCCAACAATCACCATTCGGGGGTATATTTTGTCAGCCCCTGGTATTTGGAGTACCCCATTTATCACTTTAACATTCTCCCGTGCTTTAAATAAGGTAGGGTCCTGTAGCTGTGCAGCCCCAAAATTTTCACGGGAAATCTCAAGGTCCGGCATGTCGGCCCCCTCCTCGTGACCCTCGACCTCACCAGCTAGGACCTCTAGGAGAGAGAATTCATCACCTGGGGTCAACCCTACTGCTGGTGTGGGTACATTGGCCTTGAAGGGTTCAGGGGCCAAGGCCGGGCATATCCAATGTCCATTATCTGTAATAGCACCTGAGGTGGGTCTTCGTCTCCAGAGGTCCTAAAACGCCGATAATAGCCTCATGAAACAGGGACCCCACCACCCCCACTTCATGTGCGATAGTACCACAAGGTGTATGTAGGTTGATGACGGCAGTGGGATATTCGCGAGTGTCCCCATGTATACATAACACTCCCACTTTACGCCCACTGTACAGTCCAGGATCAACCAAAGTTCCCCGCACCAGGGTGACCAGACTCCCTGAGTCTAGCAAGGCTTCCAACGCGTGACCACCGATTGTGACCATACACACTTGGGGTTCTGCATCCGTGACTGACTCGGCTGCCAGAACCGGCCGGGCAAACAGTGACATTCGCCGGGTCTGGTTGCAGTCCATTGGCTCCACTGACAGGGGACAGTTGGCAGCAATATGGCCCATTTCATGGCATCGCCAGCACCGGATACGGCTATGACCTCTGCCCCGAGCCTCACTAGGTTTCTGTGTATCCAAGCCCCCCAGTGGACCCCCTCCCAACCTGACCTGTTTCCCTTTTTCTGCAGTAGCAGTCTTACCAGATGGTTTAATGGCCTTGTCACTGGCACTGCTTCGTGTGGGAGAGATAAGTAGAAGATCCTCCGTAGCCCGATATCTCTCTACTAGGGACACGAGTTCCTCAGCATTGCTTGGACCGGCCTGTCCAACCCATCGCTGGAGCCGAGAGGGCAGGGATGAACTTGTCAAGAACCACTCTCTCGACCATCTGTGCTGGGGTGCAGTCCTCGGGTTGTAGCCACTTCCGGACAAGATGGATCAGGTCATGCATTTGGGAGCGCGGGGGTAGTTTTTCTGAGTACGCCCACTGGTGGACCCGGGTGGAACGAACTTGTATGGTGACCCCAAGATGAGCCAGAATCTCTGCCTTTAGCAGGGGGTACTCACAGGCCTCTGTTTCACTCAGGTCATAGTAGGCCTTCTGCGATTCGCCTGTCAGGAACGGCGCCAGGACATCTGCCCACTGCTCAGCTGGTAACTCCTCTCGCTCAGCTACTCGCTCGAACACAGTGAGATACGCCTCCACGTTGTCGGTCACCGTCATCTTTTGTAAAGCCTTCTGCACTGCAGCCCGTGCGGAATGCTGGACAACCGGATACCCTTGCAAACCAGTATGGGACCATACTGGTCCTGCCATAATGCAGGAAAACTTTTCCATCATCAGCTGGAACATGGCTCGGGACTCTTCCTGCTGCTGGCGGGACCTCTCCTCCTGCTGCTGGAGCATGGCTTGCTGCAGCTGTCGATTAGCTCGGGACTCTTCCTGTTGTTGCTGCCGATTAGCTCTGGCCTCTTCCTGTTGTTGCTGGAGCATGGCTTGCTGCTGGCAGGATCTCTCCTCCTGTTGCTGGAGCATGGCTTGCTGCTGGCGGGATCTCTCCTCCTGCTGCTGGAGCATGGCTTTAATAAAGTCCTCCATCTTGGCTTTATCCTGCAATTTGCCTGCTGCTTTCACCCAGGCCATGCAATGTTGCAGGATGTAGCGAGCCTTTCAGGTGTGTGTCTTTTGAACTGCCCGCAATCCGAAGCACCATATGTGGGAGATTTAGCCCAGTAGAGTCTGAGGTAGCGGGGTGTTGGGATGCAGTTCAAGACAGTGACACCAAGGTACAGTCCAAAACAGGTCTCGCCTGCGTTTATTGCAGCAGCAAAATAAAAAAGGCTTTACATTCAGGCATTAAACAAACAGAATCCTACCCGTCAGGGTGATAACTAAACAGAGTTTCTGTAACTCACCACTAGCACATAAAATGAGTCGCTGCTCCAGGCACAGAGGTCAGGGCTGTGTGCTCTCCAGCCTCCTTTCAGAGAGAACACACTCTCAGCTCTGCTCAGCAGCTTTATGCAGACTGATTAGGCTGCTCCCACCACCTGTGTCCAAGGTGCTGGACAACACAACCTCAGCACTCAGGCCTCAAGCAACCCTCAAACAACATTCCATGGAACCATTGTTTCCATCCCAAGAACTGCACAAGTGTAGTGTGCAGAAAGCCTGTGCTGCAAACATTCGACGGAGAAGCCGCCACTGGAACGCGAATGGACCGGGTAAGTAAATGTGCCCCATTATGTTTTTTTTGTTGCAAAAATTTAAAGTTTGTCTGCTGAATGGACATGCATTCAAATGGAAGAAGAACAGATTGGGGCAGATTTACTTACCCGGCCCATTCGCGATCCAGCGGCGCGTTCTCTGCGCTGGATTCGGGTCTGGCCGGGATTTATGATGGTAGTTCCTCCGCCATCCACCAGGTGGCGCTGCTGCGCTGAAGTCCGCTGGAATGCCTCGAAATACACCGGCCTATCCTGGATGAAGGTGAGTGAAATTTTCGCGACACAATTTTTTTTTAAATGCGGCGTTTTTTCCAAATCCGTCGGGTTTTCGCTCAGCCACGCCCCCCGATTTCCGTTGCGTGCATGCCAGCGCCGATGCGCCACAATCCGATGGCGTGCGCCAAAATCCCGGGGCAATTCAGGTACAATCGGCGCAAATTGGAAATATTCGGGTAACACGTCGGGAAAACGCGAATCGGGCCCTTAGTAAATGACCCCCATTGTCTTTCCAAAGCGTTAAAAAAAGCAACAAAAAACGCAATGTGTGAACATGGCCACAAGCTACATTCACACCTTGCATTTGCAGCACGTTCAGAAACGCAATGAAAATATACATGGGGGTGGCTCGCACGTATCGATGAAGCAGCTGGTGGGCCCCCAGAATTAATTTCACTGGTGGGCCTTTGGCACCCCAGTCCGACCCTGGTGCCATCTATATGTCCACAGTACGGCACAGGTAGCATACAGCCGGAAAAAAATATGTGTGTGTGAATGAGGCCAGATCTTATAATAAGACAATATATAAATGTGTCCCATCCTTCTCTAAGGTGAAACTGATTTTGGATTATTTTGTGTGAGTTCTCCTCAGCTTCTCATACATAAACCCTAGAAAATGACATATAATTCCTGGGATCCATTACGTGTTTATAGTCTGGTAAAGCGGCTTCCTCCCATATTTATGGACAATTGTCTCGTCATCTTCATGGAGCTGTGAGTCAGGATTCTCCTTAATATTAGGAGAAAGAAAAGATATAGAAAGAGAAGATTTTTTTCCTATAAAAAGAAATAAGTTTAAGATTTAAGAAATTAATTAAATAATAGAGAAAAAAAAAAACAGTAAAAGAAAACAAAACAATTGTTAAACAAATCTTCAGCTCAGTAACTTGTCCTCCTCATAGGAGATGCTATAAAATTCTTGCTCACAAAGATGTCCATTATCTGGAGAGGTTTGGAAAAAGGATAAATATGTTTTGGCTGTTTTAGGGGAAGAGGTTTCGAGAGAACAAGACTAAATGTCACCATTAAAGGGATTTATCACGTTTTAGACACATCTCGTATCCAGAGGATCACAGGTGAATGTAGGATCGTGGGGTTTCAGCTGCAGAGAAGGATAGACCATAGTCAGAAGTCAGAGTCATGTAGACCAAGTCATCGGAGCAGAGGACACAGCTCCATCCTGCGCGGCCATTCACTTCCATGGGACTTCTGGAGAGGCTTACTGGTCGGCAAAATCCATCCTGTTTATATGAAATGGGTCGGAGGGTTTGGTTTCCCTTGTTCTTCAGTTTCATTTGGGATCTTAATAATCTACATATGGGGGCGCATTTACTTACCCGGTCCTGTCGTGATCCAGCAGCGCGTTCTCCGACGAGGATTCGGGTCTTCCGGTTATTCACTAAGGTAGTGTGCCCGATGTCCACTAGGTGTCGCTGCTGCGCTGAAGTCCGCCGGAGTTCACTATCCTATCCTGGGTGCCGGTAAGCGCGTGTCAAGCAACACTTTTTTGAAAAAAATATTCTGCGTTTTTTCCGAATCCATCTGCGGTTTTTCTGACGGCCACGCCCCGATTTCCGTTGCACGCATTCCGGCGCCGATGCGCCACAATCCGATCTCGTGCGGCAAAAACCCGGGGCAATTCAGGGAAAACCGACGTAAATCGCTAATGTTCGGGAAACTCGATGGAAAATAGCAATTCGGCCCCTTAGATCCGTATTAACACAATGGGGTTCATTTACTAAGTGGGGGTGCTGCTTCTGTGGGCAATGTAATCCACTTCACCTTGGTCAATCAATACCAGTTGGAAACCAAACGTGGAAAAACTCCAGCGAAGATCCAAAAAATTAAGGTCAAAAAAGTAAAAAAATAGAGAAAAATCAAAAGAAAAAAGGAGCATAAAAACTAACTTTTAATCCATAAGGTTAAAAAACCATGTGCACATTTGATTTTTCTCTATTTTTACCTTAATTTTTTGGATCTTCGCTGGAGTTTTTCCACGTTTGGTTTCCATTTGGCCCGACTCTCCTGCTCCGTGCGCCAGATCCTCATATGGCTTTCTCCTATGTCGGTGAGCTGAAAAAAAGACTCTTTTTTCTCTTTTGTAATCAACACCAGTTCCCAATGATCTTTGTTAAAGGAAATCTACCATCACAATCCATCATGATAAACCAGGGACACCTACCCATAGATCCAGGCACAGTAACTGCATTTATCTTCTTATATTTGTTATCCATGGCCTCCTTACTTGTAAAATCAACTTTTACAATTATGCTAATGGCCTGAGGCGCTACCCTAACTCTCTGTGATCTAGCTTTACAAACTGTTACACTGTCTCACTGAGAATTCAGCAGGAAGTGTTTCATGCACAAGTGCTGAGGGGGCAGGGAGGGGGGGGAGTGAGGGTGTAACATCCTGTAAAGTCAGATCACAGAGGGGCTAGGGTAGCCCTTCAGTCTCATTAGCATAATGTTACAAGTTGATTTTAGTAGGAAATAGATCATGGATAACAAATATCAGAATGGTAGAAGCAACAGTTTTGATTGTAGTTTCCTTTGAGGAGCCCCTACTAGTGGTGTCATTAATAGTCACCCTCTTTATGAACCTCTGGACGAGCTCTGGGAGCGGAGATGTGAGCAGGGGTTAAAACCTTGAGATCTGCCCTCCCCTTGTCCTCCGCTCATTAATGCCCAAATATATACCTGAGTTGTGAGAATCACTGGCGTGCCTGCGGGGATTGCAGTGCGGCATCAAGGAGCTCCGGCATCGTAGGCGCTGTCAAATTCTCTCACAGACCGGACTCAGGTGCCAGTTAGTTTCCCGGTTCCTGCCTGTTAGTGTGAACAGGTCCTGATCTTTAGGCTTTGTCAGACGGTTCCTGGGACTTCTGATATTTACATATTCTTCTAGTTGTGACATTTGGGTGAAGTTGTATTTTCCAGAAAAGACTGTGCACTACTGTTGTGCGAGATGAACTTATTGATCCATTAATTTCCATTTCCATTGATTTTATTGATCCAAAGGGAAACTTGTGTCAAAATGAAAGTTGTGACCATTGACAAAAGTTTCATTTTGGATCAATTAAGATTCTTGCATCTCACACCACAGTAGTGCACAGTCTTTCCTGGAAAATATTGTGAAGGGGTTGGTCCCCTAGACTGTAGCACACACAAGAATAGCGGAGAGCAGATGGTCCGACTATGGATTTGGGTGAAGTTGGACATCCTCTTGCCTTGTAGACGCTCGTAGGTCTCCAGTCTCCTTTCCCTTTTCATTGATGAGTGTAATCACCCATTTAGGTCAGTGGTCAAGTAGGCAGGGACAATTTTTAGTGTAGGGGTTTATCCCATCTCTGTCGGAGACACAAGGCATGTCAGATTATACTGAGGAACACCTGGTGAGGGGTTTATATGGAAGTCCACCTTCCTGGTGATGGATTCTTGTTCATACAGAAAATGGAAGATTCATCTCTGCAATGATTATCCGTATCCCCTATTCTCATGTCACAGCTTCTGGACACGATCCATGGGGCCCAGATCCCTACCAAGTGAAATCTGAGCAGTGACACGGAGGCTCTACAGAGATGTCTCCATCTGGTGATTGTTGATGGTCCAAGCGTCACCGTCTCCTGATGTCTCTCCCAGCAGCCAGACATAACACAAGTACAGTGTGATCTATGACTGTGAAGCAGAACCATAGACATGGGCTGTAATATATTTATTTCTCTTATTATGAAACTTATTTCATATAAAAGATATTTCTTATTAATCATTTAATACAAGCAATCAAGCAAAAAAAAAAAAAAAAGAAAGGTGCAGTTATCGACACAAAGGGTAAAGATAACAATTGAAAACAGCCCAAACCACAGACTGGGAGATCTCCATATAAAAAGGGTTTTCCCTTAAAGAACATTGATCTTCTATCCACAGGACACCCACACTTGTGGCAGAACAGGGGACCACAAATCCCCCTTAATCTGCCCTGTTATTCTGACTTCTGGCCTTGGTCCGTCCTCCGAGTCATAACCGGAAATCCCATAGAAGTCAATGCAGCACAGGAATCATTTTCATCCTGCGCTCCATAGACGGTCACAGCCGATACGGCTCACAGGACACACCCCCTGCGCTCAGAATATTCTCCGCAGCCCATCCGTGGTATGAAATCATCTCTATATGGATTTATCCCTTTAATAAGTAATACAAACTGGAGAAGTCCATTGCTAGATTGTGAGTGAATCCCTCAGTAAGAGATCAGAGGGGAATGAAGCAGGAGAGGGATAAAGGAGCGCAACCGCATCTCAGAGAAGGGAAAGTAATAACATATGTGGAATAACATGACGCGGATCTGATCAGAGAATAACTTATAATAAGTTCAGTTCTCCAAGAAGTAATGCAAGGAACAGTCCTGGGATCTTCAGCCTTCATCAAGACCCAGTGATTATACACAGAGGATACGACTTCTTAGGTAAAAGAAACATTTTGGGGGATGGATCCAATATCCAGAAACACAAAGCAGATTTTTTTTTGTTTCTTTATATTTTTGTTTCCTATAATATAAAATAAATAAAATCACAGCTTTATCCTCTTCTATCTCCCCCCTGGAGATCCCATTACACACTTCACCACTCACCATCAGGCTCGGGCCGGGTTATTGGACAAGTCCGGTGTTGGCTCCGAATCTGTGAAAGTAGGAGATTAGTTTCTACTTTTTGCCAAAAATATGACAGTGAAATGTTAATATAAAGTTGATTCTATGCTTTTTCTAATTTTCTTGATTTTTTTCAGTTCTCGGTTCTCAATTTATATTTCATCCTGAAAGACTGATAACACATGGGGTCACATTTATCATGGCTTGTGCGTCTGAAATATCCTGTATAAGCCCTGAAATAGGTGCAATTCATGGGGCATGGGCAACGGAGGGGTGAGAAGAGGGACGAGGATGGCGCTAGCGAGGGCATTCCTGTGTCCTAGTGGTTAGCATTACAGCCTTGCAGCGCTGGGGACTTGGGTTCAAGTCTCATGGTCAACATCTGCAAAGAGTTTGTATGTTCTTTCCGTTTTCGTTGGTTTCCTCCGGGTCCTCCAGTTTCCTCCCACACTCCAAAACATATTGGTAGGTTTATTAGATTGTGAGCCCCATTGGGGACAGGGACTGATGTGACAAGCTCTGTACAGCGCTGCGTAATCTGTGTGCACTATATAAATAAAGGAATTATTATTTATTATCACCCATAGTCTACACCGGTTCACTGGCGCATCACTGGTACCAACAGGGAGTGGGGTGCAACATCAAACACTCGTTTCAATTACTGCCAGCGTATAACAAATGTGCCCCCATTATGTAGGTAAGAAACAGCACAAGAGAAGTAAAGCTAACTGGAGGAAAGTGATGATACCAAGAATAGTGCAACATGTAGAAGCATGAATGAGCCTCATGTACTGAATACTCACTGCCGGTCGCCTTGTAGCCGTCTTTTTTCTCTGAAACAAGAAGAAGAGATGGAATTAGGAAGAACAATCACATCCTACAAATGTCACACTGTCCAATAGACCTGATAAACATCTGTATCATGATAGGTCACACACATTAGATAAATGCTGACACATCCCGGGGATTTCGGTGGAACCTGGGGACAGGGGATATCACTGTACTGATGACATCACAATGGTCAGGGATATATGTATGTGGTAGAGGCCGATCCTCCTTCTACAGAAATTAACTGATTTTTATGGCTTTTCATGGAAATGTCCACAGAACTTGTTGTTATTTTGGGGAAAAGATCACAATTTTTTCGCACAGAAAAAAATATATATTAAAATTGACAAACTCTGTCCTGGTCTGTGCTGGTCTGTCCTGGTGGTGTCATGTCTGCCCCTATAGCGCTCATCAGTATCAGTCACTGATGATCAGGACACACAATTTTGGAGACTCGTCCCAGTTTGTAAGAGAAGAAGCGACATCACTGACACTTACTTCTACACCAGAGAAATCCAGCAACGGCTCCAGCACCAAGGAGAGCGACCACCACAGCGATGGCCACAGGGACGACCCAGACTCTCGGCTTGTTCGGTTCTGTAAGAGAAGATAAAGGTGAATATGAGCTGCAGATTATACGGAGAGATTCCTATAGGAAGGTATCAGCACATCCCGGAGGTGGAAGATAAAACCTTCCTCTATTGTAAGACGATCACAAGGCCTTACTCATGGTATAGACTGCACTTCACGTATCAGGAATCACATTATATTCTACCTCAGCTGTGCTAATGACATACGAGAGCAGTTCAATAAGTACCCATGTTTGACGATAGAGGGCGTCCTGAGGGAAGTTGGTGTTATCGTGTGCTGCCATCTATTAAACAACGGCAAAACAAATGGCAGACTGATTGATTGGTTAGTTTGGATTTGGCAGCCATTTGAGTAAGACGTGTTTCGTGATTTTCGGTAAGATGGAAAATGAGCAGTATTGTTCGGTAATTCGCTTTTTGTTTTTGGATGGGAAAAAATCTGATGAGATAAAAGCAAAGTTGGGTTCTGTTTATGGGGACACTTCGTCATCTATGATCACAGTTAGATATTGGTTCAACAAATTTAAACGTGGGCGAACATCCGTTTTTGATGAGCAGCGACCAGGATGTGGTTAACGAGGAAATCATTCAAAAAGTCCATGACATGATTCGACTAACGAATGTGCACGAAGTAGCAGAGGCCGTAGGGTTGTCGACTGGAACAGCAATTAATATTTTTCATGATAAGTTGGCGATGAAAAAATTGTAGGCCTGATGGGTGCCGCGATCGCTCACGGTGGACAACAAGCGGATGCGGCTGATAACTTTGAAGCAGTGTTTGGAGCAATTTAAGTGAGATCTGAAGGAGTTTTTGCGTCGAGTTGTCACCGTTGATGAAACCTGGATTCATCATTACACCCCAGAAACTAAGCAGCAATCAAAACAATGGATTTCTCCCGATGTATCTGCTCCAAAGAAGGTGAAGACGGTTCCATCATCCGGAAAGGTCATGGCGACGATTTTTTGGGATGTGAACGGCGTCATCCTCATGGATTGTTTAGAAATAGGAAGAACGACCACTGGACAATATTACAGGGAGGTATTGGACCACTTCCACAAAAAATTGAAGGAGACGCGGCCGTATGTGGGGAAAAAGAAGGTGCTGTAACGCACCAGCACATTCATCCGGAGTTGTCGCCGCCAAACTGCATGAATTTCGTTATGAATTACTGCCCCACCCCCCGTATTCACCCGATCTGTCTCCCTGAGACTTTTTCTTGTTCCCTAACATGATGAAGTGGCTCGCGGAAATTTTTTTTAGCTCAAACGAGGAAGTCATTGCCGAGACAGAGGAGTATTTTGGAGAGTTCGAGTGTTTATCTTTCTAAAAGAGGACTATGTTGAAAAATAAAAAAATTGTTTTTGAAAAAAATGGTGTCTTCATGTCTAACACGGTTACTTATAGAACCGCCCTCGTATGTATAGTGCGATACTATCACATACGTGTGCAGGACAGAGGTTTACACTGTGCATCTCCTCATTCATTCTCCCTTTAGAATCTGTTCACATGTTGCAGATTTTTCTTGCCGATTCTGCATCAAATCCTGGAACAAACCTCATTCATACACAATGGATTCTCCGGCTGCAGATATCAGGACAGTGGATTGTCCTCTATGTCTTGTAACAGATAAAATCTATAATGAATCTGCATCTTGTGAATGATCTCTTATATCCGGTGCCTGTATTACAGCTGCTGATCCTGATACAACCCGGGTCTCATCTCCTGGACCTTATGATGAGGTCCTTATGCTCCTGTCAGGATAAGATTTACAGCTGCAGGAGAGGAGTCCATAGACCATCACATTACTGACCCCAGTCCTGCCCTCCTCCATAGTCTTCCTCCTCCTGTCATCCCTGCAGATACAACTCACCCCACACAATGTGCAGCGGTTCTGTCAGGCTGCTGTGATCCACATAACACGAGTAAGTGTCGCCCTCTTTGGGGCGGACGTCCACGCTGACCCTGATCTGATAGGTGCCGTCAGGATTGGGGAGGACGTGTGTGGTCTCATATGTGGGAACGTCGTTCACCATGTTCTTCACCCACTTCACATCCACAGCTCGAGGGTGAAATCCGTGCGCCAGACAGTGAAGCGTCAGGATCCCATCATCGCTCTCCTGACCGGATACCTTCACCTTTGGCTGAACTGAGAGGGGAAAATATTTATTATTGACCCCTGTACTGTGTATAACACCTAGGCGACCCCCCTGTACTGTGTATAACACTAAGGAGAACCCCCTGTACTGTGTATAACACTCGGGAGATCCCCCTGTACTGTGTATAACACTCAGGAGACCCCGCTGTACTGTGTATAACACTCAGGAGACCCCGCTGTACTGTATATAACACTCAGGAGACCCCGCTGTACTGTGTATAACACTCGGGAGACCCCGCAATGTACTATGTATAACACTAATGAGACCCCCCTGTACTGTGTATAACACTCAGGAGACCCCCCTGTACTGTGTATAACGGTCAGGAGACCCCCCTGTACTGTGTATAACGGTCAGGAGACCTCCCTGTACTGTGTATAACACTCGGGAGACCCCCCCCTGTACTCTGTATAACACTCGGGAGACCCCCCCTGTACTCTGTATAACACTCGGGAGACCCCCCCTGTACTCTGTATAACACTCGGGAGACCCCCCCTGTACTCTGCATAACACTCGGAAGACCCCCCCTGTACTCTGTATAACACTCGGGAGACCCCCCCTGTACTCTGTATAACACTCGGGAGACCCCCCTGTACTCTGTATAACACTTGGGAGACCCCCCTGTACTCTGTATAACACTCGGGAGACCCCCCTGTACTCTGTATAACACTCGGGAGACCCCCCCTGTACTCTGTATAACACTCGGGAGACCCCCCCTGTACTCTGTATAACACTCGGGAGACCCCCCCTGTACTCTGTATAACACTCGGGAGACCCCCCCTGTACTCTGTATAACACTCGGGAGACCCCCCCTGTACTCTGTATAACACTCGGGAGACCCCCCCTGTACTCTGTATAACACTCGGGAGACCCCCCCTGTACTCTGTATAACACTCGGGAGACCCCCCCCCTGTACTCTGTATAACACTCGGGAGACCCCCCCTGTACTCTGTATAACACTCGGGAGACCCCCCCTGTACTCTGTATAACACTCGGAAGACCCCCCCTGTACTCTGTATAACACTCAAGAGACCCGCCTGTACTCTGTATAACACTCGGGAGACCCCCCGTGTACTCTGTATAACACTCGGGAGACCCCCCCTGTACTCTGTACAACACTCGGGAGACCCCCCCTGTACTGTGTATAACACTCGGGAGACCCCCCTGTACTGTGTATAACACTCGGGAGACCCCCCTGTACTGTGTATAACACTCGGGAGACCCCCCTGTACTTTGTATAACACTCGGGAGACCCCCCCTGTACTGTGTATAACACTCGGGAGCCCCCCCTGTACTGTGTATAACACTCGGGAGACCCCCCTGTACTGTGTATAACACTCGGGAGACCCCCCTGTACTGTGTATAACACTCGGGAGACCCCCCTGTACTGTGTATAACACTCGGGAGACCCCCCTGTACTGTGTATAACACTCAGGAGACACCGCCCTGTACTGTGTATAACACTCGGGAGATCCCCCTGTACTGTGTATAACACTCAGGAGACACCCCTGTACTGTATATAACACTCGGGAGATCCCCCTGTACTGTGTATAACACTCGGGAGATCCCCCTGTACTGTGTATAACACTCGGGAGATCCCCCTGTACTGTGTATAACACTCGGGAGATCCCCCTGTACTGTGTATAACACTCGGGAGATCCCCCTGTACTGTGTATAACACACAGGAGACCCCCCTGTACTGTGTATAAAACTCGGGAGACCCCCCTGTATTGTGTATAACACTCAGGAGACCCCCCTGTACTGTATATAATACTTGGGGAAAACCCCTGCACTGTGTATAACCCTCGGGAGACCCCCCTGCACTGTGTATAACATTTGGGAGACACACACATATATATATATAAATATATACATTAGCAGGGTGCGGGCAGTGACCTCTCACCTCTCCTCTCCAGATCTTCTCTCCCGTTCTCCAGGTATTTCCTCAGCCAGTCTATACATTCATTCTCCAGATAAATCTTGTTTCTCTCCCCCACCTGTTCCTCTGGGCTGTTCCATCTCTGTGCGGTGATCTGGGCCTGGGACATGGTGGGGATATACGTCCAGGTCTTAGTGTCCAGGGACATGAACTCTCCCCCATCATATCCGTACTGCTGGTATCCGGTGACGCTCCCGTCATCTCCCAGCTCACAGCCGTACATCCCCTGGAGGATATGGAAACCTGCAGGAGCACAGAACATGTTACAGGCAGCTCATACATCATGTATGTACAGGTCATGTGTGACACGTGTCATATACACAGTGTGTGCTGCAGGTGTAGGACACTGACATATATATCACCTATAGCACCGTTTCTTTGCACAATTTTTAGGCACAGTTTGTAAATTCGTCTGTAATTTGCGCCTTTTTTGGGTGCAAGCAAAAGTCCGGTCGTTCTGAGTCCCTGCACCTTATCGGACATAGTGAGCGGCCACTATACAGATGTTTGCACGGCATCTATCCCTAATTTGCGCCTAAAAAGTCGCAAAAATGCATCTACTCTGAGCGACTGCACTTGAAAAAAACGTCACTTTTCATCACTTCAACATGGAAAATCCTTCAGCGCAGTTTTAAAGTGTAACATTTCTCCGTAATATTATCAGTCTCCATTTCCTGTACATTATATTAAAAAAGGCAAAGACTCTTTTGAGCAAGAATTTTTTTTATTTTTTTTTCCATCTCTGTAACTTTCAGTCCCTGCAGTTACATCACAATGTGCTCCGGACCTTGTACAAGCGGAGACTTTATGTGCAGAGATGAAGCCCTGAACGTTCTGTCACATTTT
>NC_092419.1:29063719-29086219 GCF_040894005.1 Engystomops pustulosus
CCACAGAACATACTGTAAGGACCGCGTGGCCTAATGGATAAGGCGTCTGACTTCGGATCAGAAGATTGAGGGTTCGAGTCCCTTCGTGGTCGATGAGTTAATAGAGCGCTGCCTAAGTGCTATCTTTTGAATTTGATTACATGAGTATAAGTTAGCGTTTACATTGACTCATGTAAGAAAGCTTGCTTTGCCAAAAACTTGCTGTCAGAAGTGGGATTTGAACCCACGCCTCCATTTGGAGACCAGAACACCCATGTTGGGGGAAGAATTTGCTCTTGAGTCTGGCGCCTTAGACCACTCGGCCATTCTGACATACTGGCAAAGACATTTTAGTCCATTCCTTAGCCGTGTGGTTTACCGTATGGTCAGGCGTTATGTGCAATATGTGAAAAAATTACAGAGAAATCTGGAATGTCATGTAGGTCTACTATATTTGTTGATGTATACTAGAAAGAAAGTTTTGTTTTGTCTTTTACCTCAAATGAAACCAAAGACACAACAGTATTTCCTGTTTCAACGTAAAGTCCACAGAACATACTGTAAGGACCGCGTGGCCTAATGGATAAGGCGTCTGACTTCGGATCAGAAGATTGAGGGTTCGAGTCCCTTCGTGGTCGATGAGTTAACAGAGAGCTGTCTAAGTGCTATCTTTTGAATTTGATTACACGAGTATAAGTTAGCGTTTACATTGACTCATGTAAGAAAGCTTGCTTTGCCAAAAACTTGCTGTCAGAAGTGGGATTTGAACCCACGCCTCCATTTGGAGACCAGAACACCCATGTTGGGGGAAGAATTTGCTCTTGAGTCTGGCGCCTTAGACCACTCGGCCATTCTGACATACTGGCAAAGACATTTTAGTCCATTCCTTAGCCGTGTGGTTTACCGTATGGTCAGGCGTTATGTGCAATATGTGAAAAAATTACAGAGAAATCTGGAATGTCATGTAGGTCTACTGTATTTGTTGATGTATACTAGAAAGAAAGTTTTGTTTTGTCTTTTACCTCAAATGAAACCAAAGACACAACAGTATTTCCTGTTTCAACGCAAAGTCCACAGAACATACTGTAAGGACCGCGTGGCCTAATGGATATGGCGTCTGACTTCGGATCAGAAGATTGAGGGTTCGAGTCCCTTCGTGGTCGATGAGTTAATAGAGCGCTGCCTAAGTGCTATCTTTTGAATTTGATTACACGAGTATAAGTTAGCGTTTACATTGACTCATCTAAGAAAGCTTGCTTTGCCATAAACTATCTGTCAGAAGTGGGAATTGAACCCACGCCTCCATTTGGAGACCAGAACACCCATGTTGGGGGAAGAATTTGCTCTTGAGTCTGGCGCCTTAGACCACTCGGCCATTCTGACATACTGGCAAAGACATTTTAGTCCATTCCTTAGCCGTGTGGTTTACCGTATGGTCAGGCGTTATGTGCAATATGTGAAAAAATTACAGAGAAATCTGGAATGTCATGTAGGTCTACTGTATTTGTTGATGTATACTAGAAAGAAAGTTTTGTTTTGTCTTTTACCTCAAATGAAACCAAAGACACAACAGTATTTCCTGTTTCAACGTAAAGTCCACAGTACATACTGTAAGGACCGCGTGGCCTAATGGATAAGGCGTCTGACTTCGGATCAGAAGATTGAGGGTTCGAGTCCCTTCGTGGTCGATGAGTTAATAGAGCGCTGCCTAAGTGCTATCTTTTGAATTTGATTACACGAGTATAAGTTAGCGTTTACATTGACTCATGTAAGAAAGCTTGCTTTGCCAAAAACTATCTGTCAGAAGTGGGAATTGAACCCACGCCTCCATTTGGAGACCAGAAGACCCATGTTGGGGGAAGAATTTGCTCTTGAGTCTGGCGCCTTAGACCACTCGGCCATTCTGACATACTGGCAAAGACATTTTAGTCCATTCCTTAGCCGTGTGGTTTACCGTATGGTCAGGCGTTATGTGCAATATGTGAAAAAATTACAGAGAAATCTGGAATGTCATGTAGGTCTACTGTATTTGTTGATGTATACTAGAAAGAAAGTTTTGTTTTGTCTTTTACCTCAAATGAAACCAAAGACACAACAGTATTTCCTGTTTCAACGTAAAGTCCACAGAGCCTACCATCAGGACTGCGTGGCCTAATGGATAAGGCGTCTGACTTCGGATCAGAAGATTGAGGGTTCGAGTCCCTTCATCGTCGATGAGTTAATAGAGTGTTGTCTAAGTGCTATCTTTTGACTTTGATTAAACGAGTATAAGTTAGCGCTTACATTGACTCATGTAAGAAAGCTTGCTTTGCCAAAAACTTGCTGTCAGAAGTGGGATTTGAACCCACGCCTCCATTTGGAGACCAGAACACCCATGTTGGGGGAAGAATTTGCTCTTGAGTCTGGCGCCTTAGACCACTCGGCCATTGTGACATACTGGCAAAGACATTTTAGTCCATTCCTTAGCCGTGTGGTTTACCGTATGGTCAGGCGTTATGTGCAATATGTGAAAAAATTACAGAGAAATCTGGAATGTCATGTAGGTCTACTGTATTTGTTGATGTATACTAGAAAGAAAGTTTTGTTTTGTCTTTTACCTCAAATGAAACCAAAGACACAATAGTATTTCCTGTTTCAACGTAAAGTCCACAGAGCCTACCGTCAGGACCGCGTGGCCTAATGGATAAGGCGTCTGACTTCGGATCAGAAGATTGAGGGTTCGAGTCCCTTCGTGGTCGATGAGTTAATAGAGCGCTGCCTAAGTGCTATCTTTTGACTTTGATTAAACGAGTATAAGTTAGCGCTTACATTGACTCATGTAAGAAAGCTTGCTTTGCCAAAAACTTGCTGTCAGAAGTGGGATTTGAACCCACGCCTCCATTTGGAGACCAGAACACCCATGTTGGGGGAAGAATTTGCTCTTGAGTCTGGCGCCTTAGACCACTCGGCCATTCTGACATACTGGCAAAGACATTTTAGTCCATTCCTTAGCCGTGTGGTTTACCGTATGGTCAGGCGTTATGTGCAATATGTGAAAAAATTACAGAGAAATCTGGAATGTCATGTAGGTCTACTGTATTTGTTGATGTATACTAGAAAGAAAGTTTTGTTTTGTCTTTTACCTCAAATGAAACCAAAGACACAATAGTATTTCCTGTTTCAACGTAAAGTCCACAGCGCCTACCGTCAGGACCGCGTGGCCTAATGGATAAGGCGTCTGACTTCGGATCAGAAGATTGAGGGTTCGAGTCCCTTCGTGGTCGATGAGTTAATAGAGTGCTGCCTAAGTGCTATCTTTTGAATTTGATTACACAAGTAAAAGTTAGCGTTTACATTGACTCATGTAAGAAAGCTTGCTTTGCCAAAAACTTGCTGTCAGAAGTGGGATTTGAACCCACGCCTCCATTTGGAGACCAGAACACCCATATTGGGGGAAGAATTTGCTCTTGAGTCTGGCGCCTTAGACCACTCGGCCATTCTGACATACTGGCAAAGACATTTTAGTCCATTCCTTAGCCGTGTGGTTTACCGTATGGTCAGGCGTTATGTGCAATATGTGAAAAAATTACAGAGAAATCTGGAATGTCATGTAGGTCTACTGTATTTGTTGATGTATACTAGAAAGAAAGTTTTGTTTTGT
The DNA here is from genome assembly GCF_040894005.1 of Engystomops pustulosus. NCBI lineage: Eukaryota > Metazoa > Chordata > Amphibia > Anura > Leptodactylidae > Engystomops > Engystomops pustulosus. The sequence continues at coordinate 29,067,339 of NC_092419.1, forward strand.
CTTTTACCTCAAATGAAACCAAAGACACAACAGTATTTCCTGTTTCAACGTAAAGTCCACAGAGCCTACCATCAGGACCGCGTGGCCTAATGGATAAGGCGTCTGACTTCGGATCAGAAGATTGAGGGTTCGAGTCCCTTCGTGGTCGATGAGTTAACAGAGAGCTGTCTAAGTTCTATCTTTTGAATTTGATTACACGAGTATAAGTTAGCGTTTACATTGACTCATGTAAGAAAGCTTGCTTTGCCAAAAACTTGCTGTCAGAAGTGGGATTTGAACCCACGCCTCCATTTGGAGACCAGAACACCCATGTTGGGGGAAGAATTTGCTCTTGAGTCTGGCGCCTTAGACCACTCGGCCATTCTGACATACTGGCAAAGACATTTTAGTCCATTCCTTAGCCGTGTGGTTTACCGTATGGTCAGGCGTTATGTGCAATATGTGAAAAAATTACAGAGAAATCTCGAATGTCATGTAGGTCTACTGTATTTGTTGATGTATACTAGAAAGAAAGTTTTGTTTTGTCTTTTACCTCAAATGAAACCAAAGACACAATAGTATTTCCTGTTTCAACGTAAAGTCCACAGAGCCTACCGTCAGGACCGCGTGGCCTAATGGATAAGGCGTCTGACTTCGGATCAGAAGATTGAGGGTTCGAGTCCCTTCGTGGTCGATGAGTTAATAGAGCGCTGCCTAAGTGCTATCTTTTGAATTTGATTACACGAGTATAAGTTAGCGTTTACATTGACTCATGTAAGAAAGCTTGCTTTGCCAAAAACTTGCTGTCAGAAGTGGGATTTGAACCCACGCCTCCATTTGGAGACCAGAACACCCATGTTGGGGGAAGAATTTGCTCTTGAGTCTGGCGCCTTAGACCACTCGGCCATTCTGACATACTGGCAAAGACATTTTAGTCCATTCCTTAGCCGTGTGGTTTACCGTATGGTCAGGCGTTATGTGCAATATGTGAAAAAATTACAGAGAAATCTGGAATGTCATGTAGGTCTACTGTATTTGTTGATGTATACTAGAAAGAAAGTTTTGTTTTGTCTTTTACCTCAAATGAAACCAAAGACACAATAGTATTTCCTGTTTCAACGTAAAGTCCACAGAGCCTACCGTCAGAACCGCGTGGCCTAATGGATAAGGCGTCTGACTTCGGATCAGAAGATTGAGGGTTCGAGTCCCTTCGTGGTCGATGAGTTAAAAGAGAGCTGTCTAAGTGCTATCTTTTGAATTTGATTACACGAGTATAAGTTAGCGTTTACATTGACTCATGTAAGAAAGCTTGCTTTGCCAAAAACTTGCTGTCAGAAGTGGGGTTTGAACCCACGCCTCCATTTGGAGACCAGAACACCCATGTTGGGGGAAGAATTTGCTCTTGAGTCTGGCGCCTTAGACCACTCGGCCATTGTGACATACTGGCAAAGACATTTTAGTCCATTCCTTAGCCGTGTGGTTTACCGTATGGTCAGGCGTTATGTGCAATATGTGAAAAAATTACAGAGAAATCTGGAATGTCATGTAGGTCTACTGTATTTGTTGATGTATACTAGAAAGAAAGTTTTGTTTTGTCTTTTACCTCAAATGAAACCAAAGACACAATAGTATTTCCTGTTTCAACGTAAAGTCCACAGAGCCTACCGTCAGGACCGCGTGGCCTAATGGATAAGGCGTCTGACTTCGGATCAGAAGATTGAGGGTTCGAGTCCCTTCGTGGTCGATGAGTTAATAGAGAGCTGTCTAAGTGCTATCTTTTGAATTTGATTACACGATTATAAGTTAGCGTTTACATTGACTCATGTAAGAAAGCTTGCTTTGCCAAAAACTTGCTGTCAGAAGTGGGATTTGAACCCACGCCTCCATTTGGAGACCAGAACACCCATGTTGGGGGAAGAATTTGCTCTTGAGTCTGGCGCCTTAGACCACTCGGCCATTGTGACATACTGGCAAAGACATTTTAGTCCATTCCTTAGCCGTGTGGTTTACCGTATGGTCAGGCGTTATGTGCAATATGTGAAAAAATTACAGAGAAATCTGGAATGTCATGTAGGTCTACTGTATTTGTTGATGTATACTAGAAAGAAAGTTTTGTTTTGTCTTTTACCTCAAATGAAACCAAAGACACAATAGTATTTCCTGTTTCAACGTAAAGTCCACAGAGCCTAGCGTCAGGACCGCGTGGCCTAATGGATAAGGTGTCTGACTTCGGATCAGAAGATTGAGGGTTCGAGTCCCTTCGTGGTCGATGAGTTAATAGAGAGCTGTCTAAGTGCTATCTTTTGAATTTGATTACACGAGTATAAGTTAGCGTTTACATTGACTCATGTAAGAAAGCTTGCTTTGCCGAAAACTTGCTGTCAGAAGTGGGATTTGAACCCACGCCTCCATTTGGAGACCAGAACAGCCATGTTGGGGGAAGAATTTGCTCTTGAGTCTGGCGCCTTAGACCATTCTGACATACTGGCAAAGACATTTTAGTCCATTCCTTAGCCGTGTGGTTTACCGTATGGTCAGGCGTTATGTGCAATATGTGAAAATATTACAGAGAAATCTGGAATGTCATGTAGGTCTACTGTATTTGTTGATGTATACTAGAAAGAAAGTTTTGTTTTGTCTTTTACCTCAAATGAAACCAAAGACACAACAGTATTTCCTGTTTCAACGTAAAGTCCACAGAACATACTGTAAGGACCGCGTGGAATAATGGATAAGGCGTCTGACTTTGGATCAGAAGATTGAGGGTTCGAGTCCCTTCGTGGTCGATGAGTTAATAGAGCGCTGCCTAAGTGCTATCTTTTGAATTTGATTACACGAGTATAAGTTAGCGTTTACATTGACTCATGTAAGAAAGCTTGCTTTGCCAAAAACTATCTGTCAGAAGTGGGAATTGAACCCACACCTCCATTTGGAGACCAGAACACCCATGTTGGGGGAAGAATTTGCTCTTGAGTTTGGCGCCTTAGACCACTCGGCCATTCTGACATACTGGCAAAGACGTTTTAGTCCATTCCTTAGCCGTGTGGTTTACCGTATGGTCAGGCGTTATGTGCAATATGTGAAAAAATTACAGAGAAATCTGGAATGTCATGTAGGTCTACTGTATTTGTTGATGTATACTAGAAAGAAAGTTTTGTTTTGTCTTTTACCTCAAATGAAACCAAAGACACAATAGTATTTCCTGTTTCAACGTAAAGTCCACAGAGCCTACCATCAGGACCGCGTGGCCTAATGGATAAGGCGTCTGACTTCGGATCAGAAGATTGAGGGTTCGAGTCCCTTCGTGGTCGATGAGTTAACAGAGAGCTGTCTAAGTGCTATCTTTTGAATTTGATTACACGAGTATAAGTTAGCGTTTACATTGACTCATGTAAGAAAGCTTGCTTTGCCAAAAACTTGCTGTCAGAAGTGGGATTTGAACCCACGCCTCCATTTGGAGACCAGAACACCAATGTTGGGGGAAGAATTTGCTCTTGAGTCTGGCGCCTTAGACCACTCGGCCATTCTGACATACTGGCAAAGACATTTTAGTCCATTCCTTAGCCGTGTGGTTTACCGTATGGTCAGGCGTTATGTGCAATATGTGAAAAAATTACAGAGAAATCTCGAATGTCATGTAGGTCTACTGTATTTGTTGATGTATACTAGAAAGAAAGTTTTGTTTTGTCTTTTACCTCAAATGAAACCAAAGACACAATAGTATTTCCTGTTTCAACGTAAAGTCCACAGAGCCTACCGTCAGGACCGCGTGGCCTAATGGATAAGGCGTCTGACTTCGGATCAGAAGATTGAGGGTTCGAGTCCCTTCGTGGTCGATGAGTTAATAGAGCGCTGCCTAAGTGCTATCTTTTGAATTTGATTACACGAGTATAAGTTAGCGTTTACATTGACTCATGTAAGAAAGCTTGCTTTGCCAAAAACTTGCTGTCAGAAGTGGGATTTGAACCCACGCCTCCATTTGTAGACCAGAACACCCATGTTGGGGGAAGAATTTGCTCTTGAGTCTGGCGCCTTAGACCACTCGGCCATTCTGACATACTGGCAAAGACATTTTAGTCCATTCCTTAGCCGTGTGGTTTACCGTATGGTCAGGCGTTATGTGCAATATGTGAAAAAATTACAGAGAAATCTGGAATGTCATGTAGGTCTACTGTATTTGTTGATGTATACTAGAAAGAAAGTTCTGTTTTGTCTTTTACCTCAAATGAAACCAAAGACACAACAGTATTTCCTGTTTCAACGTAAAGTCCACAGAGCCTACCATCAGGACCGCGTGGCCTAATGGATAAGGCGTCTGACTTCGGATCAGAAGATTGAGGGTTCGAGTCCCTTCGTGGTCAATGAGTTAACAGAGAGCTGTCTAAGTGCTATCTTTTGAATTTGATTACACGAGTATAAGTTAGCGTTTACATTGACTCATGTAAGAAAGCTTGCTTTGCCAAAAACTTGCTGTCAGAAGTGGGATTTGAACCCACGCCTCCATTTGGAGACCAGAACACCCATGTTGGGGGAAGAATTTGCTCTTGAGTCTGGCGCCTTAGACCACTCGGCCATTCTGACATACTGGCAAAGACATTTTAGTCCATTCCTTAGCCGTGTGGTTTACCGTATGGTCAGGCGTTATGTGCAATATGTGAAAAAATTACAGAGAAATCTGGAATGTCATGTAGGTCTACTGTATTTGTTGATGTATACTAGAAAGAAAGTTTTGTTTTGTCTTTTACCTCAAATGAAACCAAAGACACAATAGTATTTCCTGTTTCAACGTAAAGTCCACAGAGCCTACCGTCAGAACCGCGTGGCCTACTGGATAAGGCGTCTGACTTCGGATCAGAAGATTGAGGATTCGAGTCCCTTCGTGGTCGATGAGTTAAAAGAGAGCTGTCTAAGTGCTATCTTTTGAATTTGATTACACGAGTATAAGTTAGCGTTTACATTGACTCATGTAAGAAAGCTTGCTTTGCCAAAAACTTGCTGTCAGAAGTGGGATTTGAACCCACGCCTCCATTTGGAGACCAGAACACCCATGTTGGGGGAAGAATTTGCTCTTGAGTCCGGCGCCTTAGACCACTCGGCCATTGTGACATACTGGCAAAGACATTTTAGTCCATTCCTTAGCCGTGTGGTTTACCGTATGGTCAGGCGTTATGTGCAATATGTGAAAAAATTACAGAGAAATCTGGAATGTCATGTAGGTCTACTGTATTTGTTGATGTATACTAGAAAGAAAGTTTTGTTTTGTCTTTTACCTCAAATGAAACCAAAGACACAATAGTATTTCCTGTTTCAACGTAAAGTCCACAGAGCCTAGCGTCAGGACCGCGTGGCCTAATGGATAAGGTGTCTGACTTCGGATCAGAAGATTGAGGGTTCGAGTCCCTTCGTGGTCGATGAGTTAATAGAGAGCTGTCTAAGTGCTATCTTTTGAATTTGATTACACGAGTATAAGTTAGCGTTTACATTGACTCATGTAAGAAAGCTTGCTTTGCCGAAAACTTGCTGTCAGAAGTGGGATTTGAACCCACGCCTCCATTTGGAGACCAGAACAGCCATGTTGGGGGAAGAATTTGCTCTTGAGTCTGGCGCCTTAGACCATTCTGACATACTGGCAAAGACATTTTAGTCCATTCCTTAGCCGTGTGGTTTACCGTATGGTCAGGCGTTATGTGCAATATGTGAAAATATTACAGAGAAATCTGGAATGTCATGTAGGTCTACTGTATTTGTTGATGTATACTAGAAAGAAAGTTTTGTTTTGTCTTTTACCTCAAATGAAACCAAAGACACAACAGTATTTCCTGTTTCAACGTAAAGTCCACAGAACATACTGTAAGGACCGCGTGGAATAATGGATAAGGCGTCTGACTTTGGATCAGAAGATTGAGGGTTCGAGTCCCTTCGTGGTCGATGAGTTAATAGAGCGCTGCCTAAGTGCTATCTTTTGAATTTGATTACACGAGTATAAGTTAGCGTTTACATTGACTCATGTAAGAAAGCTTGCTTTGCCAAAAACTATCTGTCAGAAGTGGGAATTGAACCCACACCTCCATTTGGAGACCAGAACACCCATGTTGGGGGAAGAATTTGCTCTTGAGTCTGGCGCCTTAGACCACTCGGCCATTCTGACATACTGGCAAAGACGTTTTAGTCCATTCCTTAGCCGTGTGGTTTACCGTATGGTCAGGCGTTATGTGCAATATGTGAAAAAATTACAGAGAAATCTGGAATGTCATGTAGGTCTACTGTATTTGTTGATGTATACTAGAAAGAAAGTTTTGTTTTGTCTTTTACCTCAAATGAAACCAAAGACACAATAGTATTTCCTGTTTCAACGTAAAGTCCACAGAGCCTACGATCAGGACCGCGTGGCCTAATGGATAAGGCGTCTGACTTCGGATCAGAAGATTGAGGGTTCGAGTCCCTTCGATGTCGATGAGTTAATAGAGAGCTGTCTAAGTGCTATCTTTTGAATTTGATTACACGAGTATAAGTTAGCGTTTACATTGACTCTTGTAAGAAAGCTTGCTTTGCCAAAAACTTGCTGTCAGAAGTGGGATTTGAACCCACGCCTCCATTTGGAGACCAGAACACCCATGTTGGGGGAAGAATTTGCTCTTGAGTCTGGCGCCTTAGACCACTCGGCCATTCTGACATATTGGCAAAGTCATTTTAGTCCATTCCTTAGCCGTGTGGTTTACCGTATGGTCAGGCGTTATGTGCAATATGTGAAAAAATTACAGAGAAATCTGGAATGTCATGTAGGTCTACTGTATTTGTTGATGTATACTAGAAAGAAAGTTTTGTTTTGTCTTTTACCTCAAATGAAACCAAAGACACAACAGTATTTCCTGTTTCAACGTAAAGTCCACAGAGCCTACCATCAGGACCGCGTGGCCTAATGGATAAGGCGTCTGACTTCGGATCAGAAGATTGAGGATTCGAGTCCCTTCGTGGTCGATGAGTTAACAGAGAGCTGTCTAAATGCTATCTTTTGAATTTGATTACACGAGTATAAGTTAGCGTTTACATTGACTCATGTAAGAAAGCTTGCTTTGCCTAAAACTTGCTGTCAGAAGTGGGATTTGAACCCACACCTCCATTTGGAGACCATAACACCCATGTTGGGGGAAGAATTTGCTCTTGAGTCTGGCGCCTTAGACCACTCGGCCATTCTGACATACTGGCAAAGACATTTTAGTCCATTCCTTAGCCGTGTGGTTTACCGTATGGTCAGGCGTTATGTGCAATATGTGAAAAAATTACAGAGAAATCTGGAATGTCATGTAGGTCTACTGTATTTGTTGATGTATACTAGAAAGAAAGTTTTGTTTTGTCTTTTACCTCAAATGAAACCAAAGACACAATAGTATTTCCTGTTTCAACGTAAAGTCCACAGAGCCTACCGTCAGGACCGCGTGGCCTAATGGATAAGGCGTCTGACTTCGGATCAGTAGATTGAGGGTTCGAGTCCCTTCGTGGTCGATGAGTTAATAGAGCGCTGCCTAATTGCTATCTTTTGAATTTGATTACACGAGTATAAGTTAGCGTTTGCATTGACTCATGTAAGAAAGCTTGCTTTGCCAAAAACTTGCTGTCAGAAGTGGGATTTGAACCCACGCCTCCATTTGGAGACCAGAACACCCATGTTGGGGGAAGAATTTGCTCTTGAGTCTGGCGCCTTAGACCACTCGGCCATTCTGACATACTGGCAAAGACATTTTAGTCCATTCCTTAGCCGTGTGGTTTACCGTATGGTCAGGCGTTATGTGCAATATGTGAAAAAATTACAGAGAAATCTGGAATGTCATGTAGGTCTACTGTATTTGTTGATGTATACTAGAAAGAAAGTTTTGTTTTGTCTTTTACCTCAAATGAAACCAAAGACACAATAGTATTTCCTGTTTCAACGTAAAGTCCACAGAGCCTACCGTCAGGACCGCGTGGCCTAATGGATAAGGCGTCTGACTTCGGATCAGAAGATTGAGGGTTCGAGTCCCTTCGTGGTCGATGAGTTAAAAGAGCGCTGCCTAAGTGCTATCTTTTGAATTTGATTACACGAGTATAAGTTAGCGTTTACATTGAGTCATGTAAGAAAGCTTGCTTTGCCAAAAACTTGCTGTCAGAAGTGGGATTTGAACCCACGCCTCCATTTGGAGACCATAACACCCATGTTGGGGGAAGAATTTGCTCTTGAGTCTGGCGCCTTAGACCACTCGGCCATTCTGACATACTGGCAAAGACATTTTAGTCCATTCCTTAGCCGTGTGGTTTACCGTATGGTCAGGCGTTATGTGCAATATGTGAAAAAATTACAGAGAAATCTGGAATGTCATGTAGGTCTACTGTATTTGTTGATGTATACTAGAAAGAAAGTTTTGTTTTGTCTTTTACCTCAAATGAAACCAAAGACACAACAGTATTTCCTGTTTCAACGTAAAGTCCACAGAACATACTGTAAGGACCGCGTGGAATAATGGATAAGGCGTCTGACTTTGGATCAGAAGATTGAGGGTTCGAGTCCCTTCGTGGTCGATGAGTTAATAGAGCGCTGCCTAAGTGCTATCTTTTGAATTTGATTACACGATTATAAGTTAGCGTTTACATTGACTCATGTAAGAAAGCTTGCTTTGCCAAAAACTTGCTGTCAGAAGTGGGATTTGAACCCACGCCTCCATTTGGAGACCAGAACACCCATGTTGGGGGAAGAATTTGCTCTTGAGTCTGGCGCCTTAGACCACTCGGCCATTGTGACATACTGGCAAAGACATTTTAGTCCATTCCTTAGCCGTGTGGTTTACCGTATGGTCAGGCGTTATGTGCAATATGTGAAAAAATTACAGAGAAATCTGGAATGTCATGTAGGTCTACTGTATTTGTTGATGTATACTAGAAAGAAAGTTTTGTTTTGTCTTTTACCTCAAATGAAACCAAAGACACAATAGTATTTCCTGTTTCAACGTAAAGTCCACAGAGCCTACGATCAGGACCGCGTGGCCTAATGGATAAGGCGTCTGACTTCGGATCAGAAGATTGAGGGTTCGAGTCCCTTCGATGTCGATGAGTTAATAGAGAGCTGTCTAAGTGCTATCTTTTGAATTTGATTACACGAGTATAAGTTAGCGTTTACATTGACTCTTGTAAGAAAGCTTGCTTTGCCAAAAACTTGCTGTCAGAAGTGGGATTTGAACCCACGCCTCCATTTGGAGACCAGAACACCCATGTTGGGGGAAGAATTTGCTCTTGAGTCTGGCGCCTTAGACCACTCGGCCATTCTGACATATTGGCAAAGTCATTTTAGTCCATTCCTTAGCCGTGTGGTTTACCGTATGGTCAGGCGTTATGTGCAATATGTGAAAAAATTACAGAGAAATCTGGAATGTCATGTAGGTCTACTGTATTTGTTGATGTATACTAGAAAGAAAGTTTTGTTTTGTCTTTTACCTCAAATGAAACCAAAGACACAACAGTATTTCCTGTTTCAACGTAAAGTCCACAGAGCCTACCATCAGGACCGCGTGGCCTAATGGATAAGGCGTCTGACTTCGGATCAGAAGATTGAGGATTCGAGTCCCTTCGTGGTCGATGAGTTAACAGAGAGCTGTCTAAATGCTATCTTTTGAATTTGATTACACGAGTATAAGTTAGCGTTTACATTGACTCATGTAAGAAAGCTTGCTTTGCCAAAAACTTGCTGTCAGAAGTGGGATTTGAACCCACACCTCCATTTGGAGACCATAACACCCATGTTGGGGGAAGAATTTGCTCTTGAGTCTGGCGCCTTAGACCACTCGGCCATTCTGACATACTGGCAAAGACATTTTAGTCCATTCCTTAGCCGTGTGGTTTACCGTATGGTCAGGCGTTATGTGCAATATGTGAAAAAATTACAGAGAAATCTGGAATGTCATGTAGGTCTACTGTATTTGTTGATGTATACTAGAAAGAAAGTTTTGTTTTGTCTTTTACCTCAAATGAAACCAAAGACACAATAGTATTTCCTGTTTCAACGTAAAGTCCACAGAGCCTACCGTCAGGACCGCGTGGCCTAATGGATAAGGCGTCTGACTTCGGATCAGTAGATTGAGGGTTCGAGTCCCTTCGTGGTCGATGAGTTAATAGAGCGCTGCCTAATTGCTATCTTTTGAATTTGATTACACGAGTATAAGTTAGCGTTTGCATTGACTCATGTAAGAAAGCTTGCTTTGCCAAAAACTTGCTGTCAGAAGTGGGATTTGAACCCACGCCTCCATTTGGAGACCAGAACACCCATGTTGGGGGAAGAATTTGCTCTTGAGTCTGGCGCCTTAGACCACTCGGCCATTCTGACATACTGGCAAAGACATTTTAGTCCATTCCTTAGCCGTGTGGTTTACCGTATGGTCAGGCGTTATGTGCAATATGTGAAAAAATTACAGAGAAATCTGGAATGTCATGTAGGTCTACTGTATTTGTTGATGTATACTAGAAAGAAAGTTTTGTTTTGTCTTTTACCTCAAATGAAACCAAAGACACAATAGTATTTCCTGTTTCAACGTAAAGTCCACAGAGCCTACCGTCAGGACCGCGTGGCCTAATGGATAAGGCGTCTGACTTCGGATCAGAAGATTGAGGGTTCGAGTCCCTTCGTGGTCGATGAGTTAAAAGAGCGCTGCCTAAGTGCTATCTTTTGAATTTGATTACACGAGTATAAGTTAGCGTTTACATTGAGTCATGTAAGAAAGCTTGCTTTGCCAAAAACTTGCTGTCAGAAGTGGGATTTGAACCCACGCCTCCATTTGGAGACCAGAACACCCATGTTGGGGGAAGAATTTGCTCTTGAGTCTGGCGCCTTAGACCACTCGGCCATTCTGACATACTGGCAAAGACATTTTAGTCCATTCCTTAGCCGTGTGGTTTACCGTATGGTCAGGCGTTATGTGCAATATGTGAAAAAATTACAGAGAAATCTGGAATGTCATGTAGGTCTACTGTATTTGTTGATGTATACTAGAAAGAAAGTTTTGTTTTGTCTTTTACCTCAAATGAAACCAAAGACACAACAGTATTTCCTGTTTCAACGTAAAGTCCACAGAACATACTGTAAGGACCGCGTGGAATAATGGATAAGGCGTCTGACTTTGGATCAGAAGATTGAGGGTTCGAGTCCCTTCGTGGTCGATGAGTTAATAGAGCGCTGCCTAAGTGCTATCTTTTGAATTTGATTACACGAGTATAAGTTAGCGTTTACATTGACTCATGTAAGAAAGCTTGCTTTGCCAAAAACTTGCTGTCAGAAGTGGGATTTGAACCCACGCCTCCATTTGGAGACCAGAACACCAATGTTGGGGGAAGAATTTGCTCTTGAGTCTGGCGCCTTAGACCACTCGGCCATTCTGACATACTGGCAAAGACATTTTAGTCCATTCCTTAGCCGTGTGGTTTACCGTATGGTCAGGCGTTATGTGCAATATGTGAAAAAATTACAGAGAAATCTGGAATGTCATGTAGGTCTACTGTATTTGTTGATGTATACTAGAAAGAAAGTTTTGTTTTGTCTTTTACCTCAAATGAAACCAAAGACACAATAGTATTTCCTGTTTCAACGTAAAGTCCACAGAGCCTACCGTCAGGACCGCGTGGCCTAATGGATAAGGCGTCTGACTTCGGATCAGAAGATTGAGGGTTCGAGCCCCTTCGTGGTCGATGAGTTAAAAGAGCGCTGCCTAAGTGCTATCTTTTGAATTTGATTACACGAGTATAAGTTAGCGTTTACATTGAGTCATGTAAGAAAGCTTGCTTTGCCAAAAACTTGCTGTCAGAAGTGGGATTTGAACCCACGCCTCCATTTGGAGACCATAACACCCATGTTGGGGGAAGAATTTGCTCTTGAGTCTGGCGCCTTAGACCACTCGGCCATTCTGACATACTGGCAAAGACATTTTAGTCCATTCCTTAGCCGTGTGGTTTACCGTATGGTCAGGCGTTATGTGCAATATGTGAAAAAATTACAGAGAAATCTGGAATGTCATGTAGGTCTACTGTATTTGTTGATGTATACTAGAAAGAAAGTTTTGTTTTGTCTTTTACCTCAAATGAAACCAAAGACACAATAGTATTTCCTGTTTCAACGTAAAGTCCACAGAGCCTACCGTCAGGACCGCGTGGCCTAATGGATAAGGCGTCTGACTTCGGATCAGAAGATTGAGGGTTCGAGTCCCTTCGTGGTCGATGAGTTAATAGAGCGCTTCCTAAGTGCTATCTTTTGAATTTGATTACACGAGTATAAGTTAGCGTTTACATTGAGTCATGTAAGAAAGCTTGCTTTGCCAAAAACTTGCTGTCAGAAGTGGGATTTGAACCCACGCCTCCATTTGGAGACCATAACACCCATTTTGGGGGAAGAATTTGCTCTTGAGTCTGGCGCCTTAGACCACTCGGCCATTCTGACATACTGGCAAAGACATTTTAGTCCATTCCTTAGCCGTGTGGTTTACCGTATGGTCAGGCGTTATGTGCAATATGTGAAAAAATTACAGAGAAATCTGGAATGTCATGTAGGTCTACTGTATTTGTTGATGTATACTAGAAAGAAAGTTTTGTTTTGTCTTTTACCTCAAATGAAACCAAAGACACAACAGTATTTCCTGTTTCAACGTAAAGTCCACAGAGCCTACCATCAGGACCGCGTGGCCTAATGGATAAGGCGTCTGACTTCGGATCAGAAGATTGAGGGTTCGAGTCCCTTCGTGGTCGATGAGTTAACAGAGAGCTGTCTAAGTGCTATCTTTTGAATTTGATTACACGAGTATAAGTTAGCGTTTACATTGACTCATGTAAGAAAGCTTGCTTTGCCAAAAACTTGCTGTCAGAAGTGGGATTTGAACCCACGCCTCCATTTGGAGACCAGAACACCAATGTTGGGGGAAGAATTTGCTCTTGAGTCTGGTGCCTTAGACCACTCGGCCATTCTGACATACTGGCAAAGACATTTTAGTCCATTCCTTAGCCGTGTGGTTTACCGTATGGTCAGGCGTTATGTGCAATATGTGAAAAAATTACAGAGAAATCTCGAATGTCATGTAGGTCTACTGTATTTGTTGATGTATACTAGAAAGAAAGTTTTGTTTTGTCTTTTACCTCAAATGAAACCAAAGACACAATAGTATTTCCTGTTTCAACGTAAAGTCCACAGAGCCTACCGTCAGAACCGCGTGGCCTAATGGATAAGGCGTCTGACTTCGGATCAGAAGATTGAGGGTTCGAGTCCCTTCGTGGTCGATGAGTTAAAAGAGAGCTGTCTAAGTGCTATCTTTTGAATTTGATTACACGAGTATAAGTTAGCGTTTACATTGACTCATGTAAGAAAGCTTGCTTTGCCAAAAACTTGCTGTCAGAAGTGGGATTTGAACCCACGCCTCCATTTGGAGACCAGAACACCCATGTTGGGGGAAGAATTTGCTCTTGAGTCTGGCGCCTTAGACCACTCGGCCATTCTGACATACTGGCAAAGACATTTTAGTCCATTCCTTAGCCGTGTGGTTTACCGTATGGTCAGGCGTTATGTGCAATATGTGAAAAAATTACAGAGAAATCTCGAATGTCATGTAGGTCTACTGTATTTGTTGATGTATACTAGAAAGAAAGTTTTGTTTTGTCTTTTACCTCAAATGAAACCAAAGACACAATAGTATTTCCTGTTTCAACGTAAAGTCCACAGAGCCTACCGTCAGGACCGCGTGGCCTAATGGATAAGGCGTCTGACTTCGGATCAGAAGATTGAGGGTTCGAGTCCCTTCGTGGTCGATGAGTTAATAGAGCGCTGCCTAAGTGCTATCTTTTGAATTTGATTACACGAGTATAAGTTAGCGTTTACATTGACTCATGTAAGAAAGCTTGCTTTGCCAAAAACTTGCTGTCAGAAGTGGGATTTGAACCCACGCCTCCATTTGTAGACCAGAACACCCATGTTGGGGGAAGAATTTGCTCTTGAGTCTGGCGCCTTAGACCACTCGGCCATTCTGACATACTGGCAAAGACATTTTAGTCCATTCCTTAGCCGTGTGGTTTACCGTATGGTCAGGCGTTATGTGCAATATGTGAAAAAATTACAGAGAAATCTGGAATGTCATGTAGGTCTACTGTATTTGTTGATGTATACTAGAAAGAAAGTTCTGTTTTGTCTTTTACCTCAAATGAAACCAAAGACACAACAGTATTTCCTGTTTCAACGTAAAGTCCACAGAGCCTACCATCAGGACCGCGTGGCCTAATGGATAAGGCGTCTGACTTCGGATCAGAAGATTGAGGGTTCGAGTCCCTTCGTGGTCAATGAGTTAACAGAGAGCTGTCTAAGTGCTATCTTTTGAATTTGATTACACGAGTATAAGTTAGCGTTTACATTGACTCATGTAAGAAAGCTTGCTTTGCCAAAAACTTGCTGTCAGAAGTGGGATTTGAACCCACGCCTCCATTTGGAGACCAGAACACCCATGTTGGGGGAAGAATTTGCTCTTGAGTCTGGCGCCTTAGACCACTCGGCCATTCTGACATACTGGCAAAGACATTTTAGTCCATTCCTTAGCCGTGTGGTTTACCGTATGGTCAGGCGTTATGTGCAATATGTGAAAAAATTACAGAGAAATCTGGAATGTCATGTAGGTCTACTGTATTTGTTGATGTATACTAGAAAGAAAGTTTTGTTTTGTCTTTTACCTCAAATGAAACCAAAGACACAATAGTATTTCCTGTTTCAACGTAAAGTCCACAGAGCCTACCGTCAGAACCGCGTGGCCTACTGGATAAGGCGTCTGACTTCGGATCAGAAGATTGAGGATTCGAGTCCCTTCGTGGTCGATGAGTTAAAAGAGAGCTGTCTAAGTGCTATCTTTTGAATTTGATTACACGAGTATAAGTTAGCGTTTACATTGACTCATGTAAGAAAGCTTGCTTTGCCAAAAACTTGCTGTCAGAAGTGGGATTTGAACCCACGCCTCCATTTGGAGACCAGAACACCCATGTTGGGGGAAGAATTTGCTCTTGAGTCTGGCGCCTTAGACCACTCGGCCATTCTGACATACTGGCAAAGACATTTTAGTCCATTCCTTAGCCGTGTGGTTTACCGTATGGTCAGGCGTTATGTGCAATATGTGAAAAAATTACAGAGAAATCTGGAATGTCATGTAGGTCTACTGTATTTGTTGATGTATACTAGAAAGAAAGTTTTGTTTTGTCTTTAACCTCAAAAGAAACCAAAGACACAACAGTATTTCCTGTTTCAACGTAAAGTCCACAGAGCCTACCATCAGGACCGCGTGGCCTAATGGATAAGGCGTCTGACTTCGGATCAGAAGATTGAGGGTTCGAGTCCCTTCGCGGTCGATGAGTTAATAGAGCGCTGCATAAGTGCTATCTTTTGAATTTGATTACACGAGTATAAGTTAGCATTTACATTGAGTCATGTAAGAAAGCTTGCTTTGCCAAAAACTTGCTGTCAGAAGTGGGATATGAACCCACGACTCCATTTGGAGACCAGAACACCCATGTTGGGGGAAGAATTTGCTCTTGAGTCTGGCGCCTTAGACCACTCGGCCATTCTGACATACTGGCAAAGACATTTTAGTCCATTCCTTAGCCGTGTGGTTTACCGTATGGTCAGGCGTTATGTGCAATATGTGAAAAAATTACAGAGAAATCTGGAATGTCATGTAGGTCTACTGTATTTGTTGATGTATACTAGAAAGAAAGTTTTGTTTTGTCTTTTACCTCAAATGAATCCAAAGACACAATAGTATTTCCTGTTTCAACGTAAAGTCCACAGAGCCTACCGTCAGGACCGCGTGGCCTAATGGATAAGGCGCCTGACTTCGGATCAGAAGATTGAGGGGTCGAGTCCCTTCGTGGTCGATGAGTTAATAGAGCGCTGCCTAAGTGCTATCTTTTGAATTTGATTACACGAGTATAAGTTAGCGTTTACATTGACTCATGTAAGAAAGCTTGCTTTGCCAAAAACTTGCTGTCAGAAGTGGGATTTGAACCCACGCCTCCATTTGGAGACCAGAACACCCATGTTGGGGGAAGAATTTGCTCTTGAGTCTGGCGCCTTAGACCACTCGGCCATTCTGACATACTGGCAAAGACATTTTAGTCCATTCCTTAGCCGTGTGGTTTACCGTATGGTCAGGCGTTATGTGCAATATGTGAAAAAATTACAGAGAAATCTGGAATGTCATGTAGGTCTACTGTATTTGTTGATGTATACTAGAAAGAAAGTTTTGTTTTGTCTTTTACCTCAAATGAAACCAAAGACACAACAGTATTTCCTGTTTCAACGTAAAGTCCACAGAGCCTACCATCAGGACCGCGTGGCCTAATGGATAAGGCGTCTGACTTCGGATCAGGAGATTGAGGGTTCGAGTCCCTTCGTGGTCAATGAGTTAATAGAGAGCTGTCTAAGTGCTATCTTTTGAATTTGATTACACGAGTATAAGTTAGCGTTTACATTGACTCATGTAAGAAAGCTTGCTTTGCCAAAAACTTGCTGTCAGAAGTGGGATTTGAACCCACGCCTCCATTTGGAGACCAGAACACCCATGTTGGGGGAAGAATTTGCTCTTGAGTCTGGCGCCTTAGACCACTCGGCCATTCTGACATACTGGCAAAGACATTTTAGTCCATTCCTTAGCCGTTTGGTTTACCGTATGGTCAGGCGTTATGTGCAATATGTGAAAAAATTACAGAGAAATCTGGAATGTCATGTAGGTCTACTGTATTTGTTGATGTATACTAGAAAGAAAGTTTTGTTTTGTCTTTTACCTCAAATGAAACCAAAGACACAACAGTATTTCCTGTTTCAACGTAAAGTCCACAGAGCCTACCATCAGGACCGCGTGGCCAAATGGATAAGGCGTCTGACTTCGGATCAGAAGATTGAGGGTTCGAGTCCCTTCGTGGTCGATGAGTTAACAGAGAGCTGTCTAAGTGCTATCTTTTGAATTTGATTACACGAGTATAAGTTAGCGTTTACATTGACTCATGTAAGAAAGCTTGCTTTGCCAAAAACTTGCTGTCAGAAGTGGGATTTGAACCCACGCCTCCATTTGGAGACCAGAACACCCATGTTGGGGGAAGAATTTGCTCTTGAGTCTGGCGCCTTAGACCACTCGGCTATTCTGACATACTGGCAAAGACATTTTAGTCCATTCCTTAGCCGTGTGGTTTACCATATGGTCAGGCGTTATGTGCAATATGTGAAAAAATTACAGAGAAATCTGGAATGTCATGTAGGTCTACTGTATTTGTTGATGTATACTAGAAAGAAAGTTTTGTTTTGTCTTTTACCTCAAATAAAACCAAAGACACAATAGTATTTCCTTTTTCAACGTCTAGGCCACAGAGCCTACCGTCAGGACCGCGTGGCCTAATGGCTAAGGCGTCTGACTTCGGATCAGAAGATTGAGGGTTCGAGTCCCTTTGTGGTCGATGAGTTAATAGAGCGCTGCCTAAGTGCTATCTTTTGAATTTGATTACACGAGTATAAGTTAGCATTTACATTGAGTCATGTAAGAAAGCTTGCTTTGCCAAAAACTTGCTGTCAGAAGTGGGATATGAACCCACGCCTCCATTTGGAGACCAGAACACCCATGTTGGGGGAAGAATTTGCTCTTGAGTCTGGCGCCTTAGACCACTCGGCCATTCTGACATACTGGCAAAGACATTTTAGTCCATTCCTTAGCCGTGTGGTTTACCGTATGGTCAGGCGTTATGTGCAATATGTGAAAAAATTACAGAGAAATCTGGAATGTCATGTAGGTCTACTGTATTTGTTGATGTATACTAGAAAGAAAGTTTTGTTTTGTCTTTTACCTCAAATGAAACCAAAGACACAACAGTATTTCCTGTTTCAACGTAAAGTCCACAGAGCCTACCATCAGGACCGCGTGGCCTAATGGATAAGGCGTCTGACTTCGGATCAGGAGATTGAGGGTTCGAGTCCCTTCGTGGTCAATGAGTTAATAGAGAGCTGTCTAAGTGCTATCTTTTGAATTTGATTACACGAGTATAAGTTAGCGTTTACATTGACTCATGTAAGAAAGCTTGCTTTGCCAAAAACTTGCTGTCAGAAGTGGGATTTGAACCCACGCCTCCATTTGGAGACCAGAACACCCATGTTGGGGGAAGAATTTGCTCTTGAGTCTGGCGCCTTAGACCACTCGGCCATTCTGACATACTGGCAAAGACATTTTAGTCCATTCCTTAGCCGTTTGGTTTACCGTATGGTCAGGCGTTATGTGCAATATGTGAAAAAATTACAGAGAAATCTGGAATGTCATGTAGGTCTACTGTATTTGTTGATGTATACTAGAAAGAAAGTTTTGTTTTGTCTTTTACCTCAAATGAAACCAAAGACACAACAGTATTTCCTGTTTCAACGTAAAGTCCACAGAGCCTACCATCAGGACCGCGTGGCCAAATGGATAAGGCGTCTGACTTCGGATCAGAAGATTGAGGGTTCGAGTCCCTTCGTGGTCGATGAGTTAACAGAGAGCTGTCTAAGTGCTATCTTTTGAATTTGATTACACGAGTATAAGTTAGCGTTTACATTGACTCATGTAAGAAAGCTTGCTTTGCCAAAAACTTGCTGTCAGAAGTGGGATTTGAACCCACGCCTCCATTTGGAGACCAGAACACCCATGTTGGGGGAAGAATTTGCTCTTGAGTCTGGCGCCTTAGACCACTCGGCCATTCTGACATACTCGCGAAGACATTTTAGTCCATTCCTTAGCCGTGTGGTTTACCGTATGGTCAGGCGTTATGTGCAATATGTGAAAAAAGTACAGAGAAATCTGGAATGTCATGTAGGTCTACTGTATTTGTTGATGTATACTAGAAAGAAAGTTTTGTTT